>NC_088806.1:1784325-1816508 GCF_011386835.1 Chrysemys picta bellii
CTCTGAATTTCCTGCCAATGTGAACATTTAAATTGATTAAAACCGCAACTGTGCAATCAAAATAATGCTTAAAAATAAATCATCCATCAAAATTATTTAAAAAAATCCAAACCTGTTTATTAACTATTGGGTATATTTGAATGTGTATCTGCTTTCCTGGAATCTATTCACATCTGTGCTCTTTGTCTGTACTGTTTGGTGTTTGTATAGGCTGAGCAGAATTCAATTTTTACTTTATTTTATAATTTTGATGGATACTATTGTTTTTTATATTCGGGCATTTTAAAATATTTTTATTGATTTTTTTTTTTTAATTCACAGTTGAGGGGAAATTATTAAATTGTTATTTAATGACAGTAGATGTTGAGTCAAAAAGTTAAAGGTTTCTAACCATTAGAACACATTGTCGACGTCCCGTGTCAAAACAGACAAATTCTAGTAAGTTTTCAAGCAGCGTTTTTCTTCTTTTGCCAGGCTGTACATTTCTGTTATCAGTGGAAATATTTTTTTCCTGGGGTTTGCGTGTGTCTGGTGAAATTGATGTTTACCAGCATTTACTGATAAAAATCCAAGCCTGCGTACATAGAACAAGGAGTCAGGGCTGTTTTTATGGTCCGGTGAATAGATTTGTGCTTTAACTTTACAGAGCTGCCGTTAGCTTCGAGTTTAGGCAGCCTTTAGGTCTTGCTAGACTTGGGATCACTACCTGGTTTGTATTGCTACTTTGGACATTTTTACTAGAGCTCTGCTCAAGCAGAAATTAACTCTCCGGGCAGCGTCACCCAGATGGTCAGACTAAATCAGTGATACTCCGGCTGCCGCTCATGAGCTGCAAGTGGCTTTATAACGCGTCTCCTCTTTGCAGCATGTGATGTGATGTGATATAATTATTATCCAATCAGGATGCTTTTTTACTACATTGTTGACCCATGGTAGTTGATAAAATAATAATACTTGGTCAGCTGTTTTGTTGTGGGAATATATGAACATGATTTCCCCATCATACTGTTTAAATATGAATCTATAGCACTGTAGTAAATGAAATGATATATTCGTACCGCTGTGGCTCATTTGGGTAATGTTGATTGCTAATTTGGCTCTCTGAGGACAGGAGAATATGAGGATTACGAACGCCTCAGGGAACGGAGGTTGTTCATAACTCTGAACAAAACGTTCCGGTTGTTCTTAAAAGTTTACAACGGAACATTGCCTTCCTGCGGCTTTGAAACTTTACTGTGCAGAAGAAAAGTGGTGCTTTTAACCATCTTAATTTAAATGAAACAAGTGCAGAAACAATTTCCTACTTTGTCAAATCTGTTCCAAACGAGGTGTGTCGTAACTCCGAGTTTCTCCTGTATCTCTGGACTAGATGATTCCAAAGACCTGGGGGGTGGGATCCTTCGTTACTTGGAGCAGAGAAGAGCAACAAAAATGATGAATAGTCTAGAACAGGGGTTGGCAACCTTTCAGAAGCGGTGTGCCGAGTCTTCATTTATTCACTCTAATTTAAGGTTTCGCGTGCCGGTCATACATTTTAATGTTTTTTAGAAGGTCTCTCTCTATAAGTCTATATATTATATAACTAAACTATTGTTGTATTGTAAAATAAACAAGGTTTTCAAAATGTTTAAGAAGCTTCATTTAAAATGAAACTAAAATGTTGATCTTACACTGCCGGCCCGCTCAGCCCACTGCTGGTCTGGGGTTCTGTTCACCTAGGCCGGCAGCGGGCTGAGCGAGGCCTGCAGCCGGGACCACGGCTGGCAAGGGTCCGGCAGCCAGAACCCCAGACCAGCAGCGGGCTGTGTGGGGCCGGCGGCCAGGACCCCAGACCGGCAGTGGACTGAGCGGCTCAGCGCACTGCCGTTCAGGGGTTCCATCCACCGGCTCCTGCCAGCCAGGATCCTGGCTGCCGGATCCACTCAGCCCACTGCCGGTCTGGGGTCCCGGCCCTCCCCACATACAGTGGGTACCTACCTTCTCCCTGGTTCTGGCCATTCTCTTCCTCTCTCTGCACTGAGCTGACGGTGGCAGTGCACTGAGCACAGGGCTGGGGGTGAAGGGTCGGGCCAGGAGCTAGAATGAGGGAGGGTGCTCAGGGTTGGGGCAGGAGGTTCGGGTGTGGGGCACTTACCTGGGCAGCTCCCATTTGATGCGAGGGGTGCAGATGGGAATGTGTGTGGGGGGGGGTGCAGGAGCTCCTGTTTGGTGCTCCGGGTGGGGGGTGGGGATGTGGCAGGTGCATGGGGTGTGGGGGGGCTGGGGATGTGGGGCAGTGCAGGTGTCAGGGATGAGGGGGGCTGGGGATGTGTGGGGGTGCCAGAGTCAGGGCTAGGGTTGTGGGGCTTGGATGAAGGAGTCAAGCAGAGGGCTGGGTGTGTATGGGGGAGGTACAGGGCTCAGGGCAGGGGTCTGGGGTGTGTGCGGGGCTCAGGGCAGAGGGCAGGGTGTGTGTGTGGGGGGTCAGGGCTCAGGGGAGAGGGCTGGGTGACTGCCCCCCTAAGAACTCCCAATCGCACAGCTCCTTGTCCCCTGACCACCCACTCCAGAGACCCCCCACCCTAACTGCCCCCCCCCCCCCGGACCCTCCTTGCTCCCTGTCCCCTGACTGCCCTGACCCCTATCCACCCCCTGCCCCCTGACAGACCCTGGGACTCCCATGCCCCATCCAACCCACCCCGTCCCCTGACTGCCCCCACGCCCACCCCTTATCCAACCCCCCCGGCCCTGGACCCCTTACCATGAAGCTCCACGCAGAACCTGATAAGCTGCCCCGCGGGAGCGCGCAGCCTCGGCCCCCAGAGCTCTGTGCACGCGGCGGCAGGTCTCCGGGTGAGCGGGGAGCGTCTTTCCCTCCCTGCGGAGCCGAACGCTGCCCCGCGGGAGCACGCAGCCCCTACCCCCAGAGCACTGCGCGTGCGCGGCGGCAGAGCTCCAGAGGAGAAGAGAAGGCGCGGGAGGGGCCGGCAACTTGCCGCGCTCCGGCCCAGGAGCGCGGACCCCACGGCTTGCCGTGCTGGGAGAGTGGGGTCATTTGCCCACCCCGTGCGGACGGCTATGCTTCTGCTCCCTGCCCCCGTGGGGGAGCGGAGGGCAGTGGAGAGCAGGCCGGGCTGGGCAAGATTTTTAATGGCATGCTGGAGTCCCGGCAGGCTCCAGCGTGCCATTAAAAGTCGGCTCGTGTGCCGTCTTTGGCACGCGTGCCATAGGTTGCCGACCCCTGGTCTAGAAAACTTGAGCGATGGGGGAAGATTGAAAAACGTGGGTTTGTTTAGTCTGGAGAAGAGAAGACTGGGAGGGGACATGATCACTGTTTTCAAGTACATAAAAAGTTGTTACGAGGAGGAGGGAGAAAAATTGTTCTCCTTAACCTCTGAGGACAGGACAAGAAGCAATAGGTTTAAATTGCAGCAAGGATGGTTTAGGTTGGATATTAGGAAAAACTTCCTAACTGTCAGGGTGGTTAAGCACTGGAATAAATTGCCCAGGGAGGTTGTGGAATCTCCATCATTGGGGATTTTTAAGAGCAGGCTGGACAAACACCTGTGGGGGATGGTCTAGATAATACCTAGTCCTGCCTTGAGTGCAGGGGACTGGACTGGAGACTTCTCGAGGTCCCTTCCAGTCCTACGAGTCTATGATCTTTGAAACCAAAACTTGGGTTTCTTTCCAAACCCGCTCTAATTCCGCCCAAAGTTCTGGGTTTGCGGCTGGCTGAAATTCTCTAGTTTGGGGGCGTTCGTCGATTGAGTCAAAATGAGTGAGACAGCGTCTTTGATTGGACTATCTTTTATCGGACCAACTTTGGGCCGGGAAGGAACCCGGAGCGTCTGAGCTCCATCCGAGTTTTGGGGTAGATTGTTGAGCAAAAGTGGTTAACCCACGTTGCGAGAGACCACTTAAAATGGGATTAAGGGTTAGCTGGCGGCCGGGGATGCGAGGAAATTGAGACTTAAAACCAGTGTCTGAGGCGATGGTTTTTAGCGTCAAATTGGTAACTCCACTCAAGCGCCCGGGCATGTCTTCCGAAGGGAACCGAGCGGTCAGACGCGGAGTGACGGCTGGCTGGTGCTGTCCTTTCTCGTGTTTGCCCTGAGCTCTCTGGAGAGCGTAGTGATTGTCTGGTTTCACCCACGTAGCTGTTACTGGGGCATTCGAGGCGCTGGAGGAGGTACACCCCATATTGCGATCTGCGTGGCTAGGACCCGTGACTCTTGACTGGTGTGTGGTGGGGAGTATATTATTCATGGCCTTATAGACTCTATTAAGTCCCCAGTTCTTTCGCATCCTTTTCAAAACGTGGACCCCAGGACGGGACACATTATTGCAGGATTGGTCTCACCACAGCTGTATGCGGGGAGAGAAAAATCTGTCTCCCTACTTCTCTGGGAGCTCAGCCTAGATTATTAGCGTCTCCAAGGCCCGGAGTCCGTTGTCTGTCTGAGGTGTAGCAAAACCATCCCATCTTGATTTAAAAACAGCCAGCGATGGGCATAATGCTTGGGCTTCACCTCTCTGTGAGTTTAACACAGCTGTTACATGTCAGAGTCGCCATGTGGTGATTGTTGGGGGCTGAAATTTTTCTGGAAGGGTGTGTGTGTTTCAGACTTGAGACATCGGAAGGGGGGGGCGAGTTGGATTGAAGGCACTGAGCACTGATCCCTTGAAAATCAGACAAGTCGGGGGGTCCAAAATCGTCGCTCGCTTTTCACAACTTCGGCTGTCTATTTTGTAGCTTGTACCGAGATGGAGAGGGGGCCATACTGGGTTAGGGTGGGGTGGGGAGGCAGGATTCCTGGGTTCTCTCCCCAGCTCTGGGAGAGGAGTGGGGGCTGGTGGGTCAGAGCAGGGGGAGCTGGGAGCCAGGACTCCTGGGATCTCTCCCTGGCTCTGGGAGGGGAGTGGGGGCTGGTGGGTCAGAGCAGGGGGGGCTGGGAGCCAGGACCCCTGGGTTCTCTTCCCCGGCTCTGGGAGGGGAGTGGGGGCTGGTGGTTGGAGCCGGGGAGGGATGATGGGGGTATCTGTCTTCACGTTTTGTAGAAGGAGCCGGTCCGACCTCTAACTGTGATAAGTTTCTGGTGTCTGTATCACAGCTAATGTCACGGACTGTGGCCCCGATTGTGCCAGGTCCCTGCCCCCAAGAGATTACAATCTGTTTGTTAAACATGAGTAAAAGTCAGAGGGGGCTTTTGGGGCTGGATGAGAGGGAGCTGAGCATGGGTAACTTCAGCGTGCCGGGGAGAATAGCTTCCTGGAAAGAGTCAGAACACCACTGGCTTTGGGTTGACAAGTCCGAGGGTACGTCTTCACTACCTGCTGTATCGGCGGGTAGCAATCGATTTATCCGGGATCGATATATCGCGTCTCGTTAAGGGCCCCGTTGTGCTGGGCGCAGCCCAGACGCATGGCGAGAGACAGACCCTGCCCCAGCTGAGATCAGGGCCCGTCGTGCCAGGTGCTGCCCAGACACACGGCGAGAGACAGACCCTGCCCCAGCTGAGATCAGGGCCCGTCGTGCCAGGTGCTGCCCAGACACACGGCGAGAGACAGGCCCTGCCCCAAGTCAAAGGAGGCAAAGGCAGGCTTCTTCTCTCTGTTTTGGTCTGCGTGGTGCCTGGAATAATGCAGATCCCTTGCTCTCGGCCGGGGTGGGGCCCCGGCTGGTAAATCAACCCCCCCGGCTGGTAAATCGCCTCCCCAGGCCTGTGGTTGGGAGGGGCGCCCTGGTTCGAAATGATGCGGCAGTTTCCTGTTGGGTTCTTGCTTCGGGGGCTTTGCCTCCGAAAGGCCTTGGCCTAGGGGGTAGGAACCTGATGTTTGTGAGTTGTGGGGCAAAGTGTAGTGGTTAGAGCAGGGCGGGGCTGGGAGCCGGGACTCCTGGGTTCTCTCCCCGGCTCTGCCTAAGCGCCCCACAGTTTGGCATTTGTCCGTTAGCTCTCGGCGGTGGCTCTACCAGAGGATTGGCTGCTTTGCCCTTTGTGGTTTCTCACAATCTTGACATGAGTGTTATGCAACCTCCCCCCCCCCCCCCCCCCCCCCCCCCAGGCTGGACTGGCTGGGCCCAGCTGGGTCTCTGACGGCACTGGGGGAGGCGGACGTGGCATTCTGGTCCCAAAGAGCCTGTGGAACTCTCAGCACCCGCATCAGCATGTGGCAGGGACTCAGGAGTCCTGGCTTCCAGGCCCAGTTCTGGTTTGGGGGCTGGTGGGTTAGAGCAGGGGGGGCTGGGAGCCAGGACTCCTGGGTTCTCTCTCCAGCCATTGGTGATGATGGGGAAAGTCCCGTTGCCTTACTTCCTGCATAAAGGACAGCACTATGGAAGCTCTATGTTCCTGTGCCCTCCAGTGGCTGGGATGGGAATTGCTCCCCTGTGTGTCCTATACCCTATACTGCTGACTGGAGAATCGCCTCCATCCCACGTGCTGGGGGCTACGCTCTGCAGGGTACAGGGGTCTGAAGCCAGTTCTCTCCCAATCCGTCACCGTGTGGACTAATGCTCCCCCTCTCTTCCCCCCAGCAGCTCTTCCCAATGTGAATCCGGCTTCCGACTCCGGCGTGGGGGGAGAAAGGCCCAGCAGCCTCATCAGCACCTGTGCTCAGCTAGCGACCCGGCCAGACGGGCGCCCGCAGATCTCCCCACCCTCGGAAATCCCCCCGCCCCCAGCGCGCTCGGACCCACAAGCCGCTGCCGTCTGGGTGAGAAACACTTTGATGGCTGGGGAGAGATCCCAGGAGTCCTGGCTCCCAGCCGCCCCTGCTCTGACCCACCAGCCCCCACTCCCCTCCCAGCGCTGGGGAGAGAACCCAGGAGTCCTGGCTCCCAACTCCCCCGCCCCCTCCATTCACCTAGACTGTGGAGCTGGTTCCCGGGGAAGGCATATGGAGGATTTGGGGGGTAATGTTGGGGAGTGGGGGGATGGGCTAGAATTATTTATCCCTTATGTAATGTAGATGTCTGAAATGAAGCAGTGTTTTGGGGGGCCAATGGGGAGTGGCTGACAGCCCCCCCTACCTTTTCCCCTCCAGCACTCCCCCTCCTGCGGGGGGGGGAGGGCTCACCCCTTCTGAGCCCCCACCCACAGTTGATCTGCACTGGTAAGGCCTGGGGAGGGGGAGACAGTGGGGGCGGGGGGATAGTCCTTGATCCTAACCCTGCGCCCCTCGGGTTCTGTCTCCTGGCTGCAGGTTCAGCGCCGTGGGCCGAGCCTCCTACAGTGAGGGGCGTGGGGCTGTAGCCAGCAGGTAAGGAAGGGGGGTGGGGGGCTGTGAGTGGTCGGGGCAGGGGTCAGGGAGCCCAGAGCGACGGGATGGGGGCACCCCACCTTTCATCACCCGGTTTCCTTCCTCGCCGTCCAGGTCATAGGACAACAGAAGCTAAACCTAACGCACACGCAGAGGGCGATGGCCGCCGAGACGCTCAATTTTGGACCGGAATGGTGAGCACGGGGAAGTGGGGGGTAGGGCCCAGAGAATGGGGAACCTGGGGGGCGCGCAGGGAGCCAGGGATCCCTAGAGAGATCCACAAACACCGGTTGGCCCTTAACTTTGGGGCAAAGAAGGTGATAATTAAGCTACTAGACCCCTCTCCCCAAACTGGGAGAGAACCCTGGAGTCCTGGCTCCCAGCCCCCCCCCATTCTAATCCACCAGCCCCCACTCCCCTCCCAGAGCTGGGGAGAGAACCCAGGAGTCCTGGCTCCCAGCTCCCCCTACTCTGACCCACCAGCCCCCACCCCCTCCCAGCACCGGGGAGAGAACCCAGGAGTCCTGGCTCCCAGCCCCCCCTGCTCTAACCACCAGCCCCTCCTCCCCTCCCAGAGCCAGGAGAGAACCCAGGAGTCCTGGCTCCCAGCCCCCCTGCTCTAACCCACCAGGCCCCACTCCCCTCCCAGAGCTGGGGAGAGAACCCAGGAGTCCGGGCTCCCAGCACTCCCTACTCTAGCTCATTCTAACTTAATCCTGAAGCCCCCCTTGAAGGCTCCTTGCGGCCTTGCTCTGCGTATGTGGCCGTGTGTCTGCAGAGCCTGGCCCCGTCGCTGACTCTGTCTGTCCCGCCCACCCCCAGGCTCCGCGCGCTGTCCAGTGGGGGCAGCGTGGCCTCCCCCCCACCCTCTCCTGCCATGCCAAAGTACAAGCTCGCGGACTATCGCTACGGCAGAGAAGAGATGCTAGCACTTTATGTCAAAGAGAACAAGGTGCGTGTGTGTCCGTGCCCCGAGGCTTCCCGCACGCCGGGCAACGGGGCGGAGCAAGGCTGCCCAGTGGGGTGCTGCAGAGTATTGCTCCTGAGGGCATTCTGCGCCCCCAGAAATCAAAATCCTGCGCACAATATTTAAAAAGTCTGCAAATTTTATTTGGCAAATAAATGTGGAGGCTCCAACTTGACAGTGGGGAGCACAGGCCACTGGCTGCACAGAGGTGGGAGATCCCCCTGCAGCTCCCACGCCCCCTGGGACACGGACTTGGCGGTGAGGTTGCACCCGATCCAGCCACAGCGCAAGGACCAGCCCGGCCCCGGGGCCCTGCCCCTCTGTGTCAGCTGTGGGCAGGCAGGCTCAGCAAGGCAGGATCCAAGTGTGGGGGGGTGCATGGGGGTTCTGTGTGGGGCAGTCTGGGTGCGGGCGGCTCAGTGGGGGTTCTGGATGCACAGGGGCTTGTTAGGGGTTCTGGGTGCAGTGGTAATGGGGCTCTGCAGTGGGGGTTCAGGTGAAGGTGGTTGGGGCTGAGTGGGTGTTGGGGGCTTAGTGGGGGGTCCAGATGCAGAGGGAGTGGGGCTCATCCTGGCGGGGGTTCTAAGTGTAGGGGGGTGATGAGGCTCACCATGAGGATCTGGCTATGAGGGAGTCTGGATGCACGGGGGTTGGGCAGACGGGGGAGCAGCTCCCTGTACAGGCTCCCTCCCCCTGCAGTTGAGGAGCGATGGGTGCAGGAAGTGTGGGGTGGGGAGTTTGCAGAGCTTCCTGCAGCCGGGGGAGAAATCTGAGGTGGGTCTGACCTGGCCCCGGATGCCGTGCAGGGAAAGAGGAAGTCCTGTCCTCACCAGCCCAGCCAGGACTAGCAGCTGAGATGGCACAGGATAGGAGCCACCAACCGGGTCCCCAGTCCCGCCCCCTGCCCCACAGTGATTTGCCTCTCTGCCACCTGCCCTGGGCACCCGAAACGTACTGCTAGGGTGTGTGTGTGTGTCACATGACCACTCTTGTGGCATCCCTTTGCTTCCCCGTCAAAGTCATTTTTCTGCGGGGAATCAAAGAAATCTGCGGGGGACATAAATTCTGTGCTTGCGCAGGGGTGCAAAATTCCCTCCGGAGTAAAATACACCAGGGCCCATGGGATGTCAGGTGACCAGGGGGCGGGGAATGGGTTGGCATGAGGGCGCCTGGTGTGACCCTGGGGTCCACCTTCGAGGTTTGCAGGGGCGTGTGTGCCCCAAGTGAAAGCCCTGTGTCTTGGGAGGGTGAGGGGGTGACCCTGCCGTGGGGTGGGGAGGGGCGGGGGCAGGGGAAGTTCGCTCCCAGCCGCACCCCCCAGCTGCTCTCTCCGCACCCGCCCAGGTCCCGGAGGAGCTCCAGGATAAGGAATTCGCTGCCATTCTCCAGGAAGAGCCACTGCAGCCACTGGCCCTGGTCCCATTAACGGAGGAGGAGCAGGTAGTGGGGCGGGGGGGGCACCCACTGCTTGTGTCGGGGGCTGCACAAACCCATCCCTCCAACAGAGACAAAGCACCCCCTTATGACTGAGATCCCCAGGGGCAGTCCTGGGGATGGGGCATGGGGTCTTTTCCCTCTAGGGGTGCCGGCTCCCCCCCCGGCCCCAGGGCGGGGACTGGCTGGCTCAGGGGGGCGGGGAATGGGGCAGGGGCCTGTCCCCTCTGGGGGGCGCCGGCTCCCACCCAGCCCCAGGGCGGGGACTGGCTGGCTCAGGGGGGCGGGGAATGGGGCAGGGGCCTGGCCCCTCTAGGGGGTGCCGGCTCCCCCCCGGCCCCAGGGCAGGGACTAGCTGGCTCAGGGGGGCGGGGAATGGGGCAGGGGCCTGTCCCCTCTAGGGGGCGCTGGCTCCCACCTGGCCCCAGCGCGGGGACTGGCTGGCTCGGGGGCGGGGCATGGGGGTACCAGGCCCGATCTGGGGCAGGATCTAGTGATGTCTGTGTGCTAACCCGCCCCCCGGCTTTGTTCCAGAGGAATTTCTCCATGTCTGTGAACAGCGTGGCGGTGCTGAGGCTGATGGGAAAAGGAGGTGGCGCCGCTCCCGCTGGAGTCTCCCGGGGGAGGGGCAGTACCCGGAGTCGAGGTATCTAGGGGGAGATTTGGGGGTCCGGGGCCCAAGATCTGGTGGGGTATGGGGACGTGGGGATAATAGGAACCAATAAGGGGGGGCTGTGAATGGGAACTGGTGGGGATGGGGCACAGGTGGGTGAATGGGGACTGTGGGCGGGGGGCTCTTCCTGGCTCTCTCCCCACCCACCCCACTGGCAGGGGGATCGTGGGTGGGGGGCAAGGACGCCCCCCATTTTCAGGCCAGGGTCTCAGCGCTCATTTCCCCCAGGCCGGGGCCGAGGTGAGAGTGGGTTTTACCAAAGAAGTCCGGAGGAGCCAGAGGGGGCGTTCGGGCGTGGGGCCCGGGAGATCCACCGCAGCCAGAGCTGGGACGACCGGTGAGTGTGGGGGGCATGGGCTGGGGGGGACCCGTGGGGTCTGGGGGGCCAGGCTCTGACCTCTCCCCTTCTCTCTCCGGCAGGGGCGAGCGGCGGTTCGAAAAGCCGACCCGGCGGGATGGAAGTAGGTGGCTCCTGGTTGCCTGTGGGGAGAGATTTTGGGGGGGGCTGTAAGGGGGACACCCTGGGGGACCCTAGGACTGGAGGAGGAGGGGGTCCCCACAGTCATGCCCAAGAACACCGACACCTGGAGGAAGAGGGGGCTCTGCCCCTCTTTCCCCCCCAGGGAGCTACCCTTCTTCCAGGTGCTCTGCTGGGGGGCGGAGGGGCTCCCCCTTCTCTTAACAGCTGCCCTGTAGGTGGAGCTGACCCCCTGCTGGTTGGATGGGGGGGGAGCGGACACGTGACCCGGCCCCCCACTGATTGCCTCTCCCCCGCAGCCCGGGCTCCCTTCGAGGAGGGGGCTCCAATCCCCCGCAAGGACTACGCCCGCTCGGACAGCAACAACTGGCGGACGCTGCGGGAGGAGCAGGAGGAGGAGGAGGAGGGGGGCGGGGGCACCGGCCCCACCCCCGCCGGGGCGGCCGTGGGGGGCAGCTGGCGGCTGAGTGGGGCCCGGCGCGAGAGTGAGCGCTGGCGGTCGGCCAGCCCAGGTGAGGTCCCCCCTGGGCAGAATGTGTGTGGGGGGGAATCTGAGGGCTGTGGGCAGGGCCTGTGGGGGACCTCCCCATAATGGGGTGGTAGGTGGGGCAATAGGACAGACTGGGGGCGGGGCCTTTCGGGGGACCCTCCCCATGGTGGGGTGGTAGGCGGGACCATAGGAGGGCAGGCTGGAGGCGGGAGCACCCCTCGAGGCAGGTCCTGCCCCCGTTGTGAGTCTGTGGGTGGGGCCGGGAGCACCCCTCGAGGCAGCCCGGCTCCCCCCCGGTGGTGGGGCAGCAATGAGGTGCCCCCCCACTCAGCGTGTGCGCCCCCCCACCCCTCCAGATGGTGCGCCCCGCTCAGCTGGCTGGCGAGAGCACCCCGAGGGCCGGCGCCGCAAGTTCGACTTCGACTTCCGGGAGCGGGAGGAGGAGCGGGGCGGGCGGCGGCACCGGGGCAGCGACAGCTTCGAGGACGACAAGGACGGGCTGCCTGAGTGGTGCATGGACGACGAGGACGAGGAGATGGGCACCTTCGACTCCTCTGGTGCCTTCATGCCCCTCAAGGTACCCGGCTCCCGGCCCCCCCATCCTCCCAGAGCCGGGGAGAGAACCCAGGAGTCCTGGCTCCCGGCCCCCCCTGCTCTAACCCACCAGCCCCCACTCCCCTCCCAGAGCCAGGGAGAGAACCCAGGAGTCCTGGCTCCCAGCCCCCCCTGCTCTAATGACCAGCCCACACTCCCTCCCAGAGCCAAGGAGAGAGCCCAGGAGTCCTGGCTCCCAGCCCCCCCTGCTCTGACCCACCAGCCCCCACTCCCCTCCCAGAGCCGGGGAGAGAACCCAGGAGTCCTGGCTCCTAGCCCTCTCTGCTCTAACCCACCAGCCCCCACTCCCCTCCCAGAGCCGGGGAGAGAACCCAGGAGTCCTGGCTCCTAGCCCCCTCTGCTCTAACCCACCAGCCCCCACTCCCCTCCCAGAGCTGGGGAGAGAACCCAGGAGTCCTGGCTCCCGGCCCCCCCTGCTCTAACCCACCAGCCCCCACTCCCCTCTCAGAGCCGAGGAGAGAACCCAGGAGTCCTGGCTCCCAGTCCTGTCCCCGGGGTAGCTCCTGCTGTCAGCTGGGCGGGGGAGTGGGCAGAACAGTGGGATGCTTCCCCCCCATGTACTTGGGGATCCTGGCTTGACCTCTGACCTCCCAAGCCCCTCCTCCTCTCTGACAGAAGAGCCCCAAGGAGCCAATCCCTGAGGAGCATGTGTTCGACTTCCATCCGTTGCAGGAAGACGATGAGAGGTCGGAAGGGAAGGAGGATGCCGAGCCCAGCTCGAAGGAGGCCCCCGAGAAAGGTAAGGCGGGCGGGAGGCTTTGGAGGACCCCACTGCACCAGGGTGTGGGAGGGGTGGGGGGATTGGGGCAACCCCCCAGATGGTAACCCGTTCTCGTTCTCTCTCTCTCTCTCTCTGTCTCTCTCTCTCCAGAGGCCTGGAAGGATCCCTCGATGACCCCGGAGGAGAAGCGATGTTCCCCGCCCGGCGCCCCCTGGCTGTCGGGCCCCCCCTTTGCTGCTACTGTTGCCACTGCCACTAGTGAATGTGAGAGTGCCCCCCTGGGGGGCTCGGACCCCACCGTGCCCCTCGGCACCTGCGACAAGGAGCCGAAGCCTGCTGCGGAAGGTACCAAGCGGGCGGGGGGATGGGGGTGGGCTGGTGGTTGTCTCCTCCATCCCAGAATGCATTGTTCCCTCTGCAATGCTTCTCTGGAGCTGAGCGCTGCCTGAGTCTGCTGAGAGCCTGAAACAATCGCTTCCTGGGTGCCTTCATGAAGGGTGTTCACTCTGAAACCTACTAACGTCTGCCCAACTACCTGTGTCTGCCAAGAGCCTGAAATGACAGCTCCCAGAGCGGTCACGAAGGCTACCAAGGCGGGGGTGGTATTATGGGGGAGGGGGGATCTGAGCTCCGGGGGTGGGGGGAAAGGGGTAACAAATTCATGTAGTGACCCCTTCCCTCCTTCCCCAGGGGACCCAGGCGTCCTGGGCCTCCCGTCGCAGCTCAGCACGGGCGCGGTCTCCACCCTCTCCTCCCCTTCCTCCACCACCAATGCTGCTACTGAGTTCTCCATTGGAGACGCCGAGGACGACGATGGGATGAAACATCTTCAGCAGGTGAGCGGGGGAGCCCGTATGCCTGGGTTCTCTCCCCGGCTCTGGGAGGGGAGTGGAGGCTGGTGGGTTCAAGCAGGGGGGGTTGGGAGCCAGGACTCCTGGGTTCTCTCCCCGGCTCTGGGAGGGGAGTGGGGGCTGGTGGTTAGAGCAGGGGGGGCTGGTAGCCAGGACTCCTGGGTTCTCTCCCCGGCTCTGGGAGGGGAGTGGGGGCTAGTGGGTTAGGGCAGGGGGAGCTGGGAGCCAGGACTTCTGGGTTCTCTCCTCCCCACTCCTGGCCTGTGCTCAAGGTGGGAGCAGCACAGACATCAATCCCCCCCAGATTTGGGGGGCCAGGGCCCGGTCTCACCTTGGTTTCTTCCCCCGCTTCCCCCCCCCCCAGGAAGCAGAGAAGATGGTGGCCTCGCTCCAGGAGAGCTCCATGGACGAGGAGCGCTTCACCCAGGCCATCCAGGAGCCGCGCAACACGGCCGCTGCCCTGCCCCTCTCCCACGAGGCCGCCATGAAGTGGTTCTACAAGGATCCTCAGGGGGAGATCCAAGGTGTGGGGCCGATTGGGATGTGGGGGTCAGGGCAGGGAGTCCCTGGGCAATCGGCCACCTCGCCCCAGAGGAGGCCGCATCTCAGCGCAGGGCGAGGGGTCCCTGCGTGAACACCCTTGTTTGTGCCTCTCCCCCCCCGCAGGGCCCTTCACCACGCAGGAGATGGCGGAGTGGTTCCAGGCCGGCTATTTCACCATGTCGCTCCTGGTGAAGCGCGGCTGTGACGAGGGCTTCCAGCCGCTGGGCGAGGTGATCAAGATGTGGGGAAGAGTGCCTTTCGCGCCGGGCCCGTCGCCGCCCCCGCTGCTGGTGAGCCGAGCCCCCCGGGACGGGGTGCGCCCCCTCGCCCAGCCTGGGGGACCCCCCAGCTCCCCAAAAGCCCAGCCTGCCGCACTCGGCACTCGCCTGCCCCGAATCCCAGAGCCGCCTCCGGCGACTGCCCGGTGTGTCCAGAACGGGCCAGATCCTGGGAGATCCCGCTCGGGCCAGCCCCGGGGTCTCTCCTTTGTCCCCCCCCATATACCTTTCGGGGTGCCCCCACAATCCTTCGGTAGCGTCCGGTGGCCGGAGTCATAGCCCCCCCACACCCCCGTTTGTGAAATTGGCGCCCCTCCCCGTGGGGAGCCCCACAGCCTGTCTCTGCCGCTTGCCCCCTAGGGGAACCTGGACCAGGAGCGGCTGAAGAAGCAGCAGGAGCTGGCGGCGGCCGCCCTCTACCAGCAGCTCCAGCATCAGCAGTTCCTGCAGCTCATCAACCGGTACCTGCCGGACAGGTACAGTGCGAGCGCCGCGAGGGGGCTGGCGTGGGGCGCAGGTCTGACCCCCATCACCTTCCCCCCTTGGGCTGGTCCGACCCCTGTGTCTGGACCGTCGCTTCCCCCCCTTGGGCTGGGCGTGGGGCGTGGGTCCGACCCCCGTCACTTCCCCCTTTGGGCTGGGCATGGGGCGTGGGTCTGACCCCCATCACCTTCCCCCCTTGAGCTGGGCATGGGGCGTGGGTCTGACCCCCATCCCCTTCTCCTTCCTTGGGCTGGGCGTGGGTCCGACCCATCACTTCCCCCTCTTGGGCTGGGCGTGGGGCGTGGGTCCGACCCCCGTCACTTCCCCCTTTGGACTGGGCGTGGGGCGTGGGTCCGACCCCCATCACCTTCCCCCCTTGGGCTGGGCGTGGGTCCGACCCCCATCCCCTTCTCCTTCCTTGGGCTGGGCGTGGGGCGTGGGTCCGACCCCCATCACCTTCCCCCTCTTGGGCTGGGCGTGGGGCGTGGGTCCGACCCCCATCACCTTCCCCCCTTGGGCTGGGCGTGGGGCGTGGGTCCGACCCCCATCACCTTCCCCCCTTGGGCTGGTCCGACCCCTGTGTCTGGACCGTCGCTTCCCCTCTTGGGCTGGGCGTGGGGCGTGGGTCCGACCCCCATCATCTCCCCCCCCCCTTGGGCTGGGTCCGACCCCCATCACTTCCCCCTCTTGGGCTGGGCGTGGGGTGTGGGTCCGACCCCCATCACCTTCCCCCCTTGGGCTGGGCGTGGGTCCGACCCCCGTCACTTCCCCCTTTGGGCTGGGCGTGGGTCCGACCCCCATCACTTCCCCCTCTTGGGCTGGGCGTGGGGCGTGGGGCGTGGGTCCGACCCCCGTCACTTCCCCCTTTGGACTGGGCGTGGGGCGTGGGTCCGACCCCCATCACCTTCCCCCCTTGGGCTGGGCGTGGGGCGTGGGTCCGACCCCCATCCCCTTCTCCTTCCTTGGGCTGGGCGTGGGGCGTGGGTCCGACCCCCATCACTTCCCCCTCTTGGGCTGGGCGTGGGGCGTGGGGCGTGGGTCCGACCCCCATCATCTCTCCCCCCCCCCCCTTGGGCTGGGCGTGGGGCGTGGGTCCGACCCCCATCATCTCCCCCCCCCGTTGGGCTGGGCGTGGATCCGGCAGTGGGGGTCCCCGGCGGGGGCCCGCAGTGACTACCCGGCGCTCTCCCCGCAGGCCGCAGTTCGCCCAGTGCGCACTGCAGCAGAAGCTGGCGGCCGGCGACCTCACCCAGCAGCAGCTCACGGCTTTCCTGCAGCAGCTGCAGGCTCTGAAACCCAGGTGAGTGACCCCCCTGGCCAGCCCCCCGGACCCCCACAGCCCCCCACTTCCCCACACTCTGATTCATCCCGCTCTCCTGCTGCCATCTGGGGTGGAGCAGGGGGCATGCACACGGTCTGACTGGCCAGGACGCCTGGGTTCTCTCCCCGGCTCCGGTAGCTGCCTCATCCTGGGGGTGGCTGCAGCTCTCTCCTCCCAGGGGCGCTGTGGGGGGCGAGCGCAGCGCTGAGCAGGGGACCCCCTTGCCTTGCAGAACCGGGGAGCAGAACCTGATCCCGGCGATGAACCGATCCATGTCCGTGCCAGACACAGGGTCCCTGTGGGACGCGCATACCTCAGCTTCACAGCCTGCAGGTAAGGGGGGGCAGCGTGGCGCGGGGGGGCGGTGCAGCTCCGGGGGTGTTCCGAGGGGGGTGCCGCGCCGGGCCTGACACTCCAGTCTCTCCCGCAGGCGGTGAGGCCAGTCTATGGGATATACCAATTAATTCTTCAACTCAGGGTCCAATCTTAGAACAACTGCAACTGCAACAGAAAGTAAGTGCCGGGTCCCCGCGGGTCAGTGCCAGGACGCCTGGGTTCTCTCCCCGGCTCCGGGAGGGGAGTGGGGCCTGGTGGGTTACAGCAGGGGGGGGCCTGGGAGCCAGGACACCTGGGTTCTGTCCCTGTCTCTGGGAGGGGAGTGGGGTGGCTGGTGGTTAGAGCGGGGGGGCTGGGAGCCAGGACTCCTGGGTTCTCTCCCCGGCACTGGGAGGGGAGTGGGGCCTGGTGGGTTACAGCAGGGGGCCTGGCCGCCGTTCGGCAGAGGGGCTACGTGGGATCGTGGCGCTGCCGAGTGGGTGGCGGGGGGGGGGGGGGGCTCTCTGGCAGCCTGGGGCCCTCCCCTCACCCACCCTGCCCCCCTTCCCCCGGTGCCGCAGCTCCAGGAGCGCCGCGACGCGGAACTCAGGGCTAAGAGGGAGGAGGAGGAACGCAAGCGGCGCGAAGAGAAGCGGCGCCAGGAGGAGCAGAAGCGGCGCGAGGAGGAGGAGCTGTATCGGCGGAAACAGGTCAACGCCCCCCTGACCTCCACAGACCCCTTCTCCCGTGGAACCCTGGCCGGAGATCCAGAGACCCCCACCCCTGCCCTGCCCTGGGTTCTCTCCCCAGCTCTGGGACGGGAGGGGGGCTGGGGGGTTAGAGCAGGGGGGCCGGGAGCCAGGACTCCTGGGTTCTCTCCCCGGCACTGGGAGGGGAGTGGGGGCTGGGAGCCTGGACTCCTGGGTTCTTTCTCCTTTAGTGCACCTCTGGGCGTCAGTTTACCCCTGTGTTTTAGGGGCCCTGGTCTGCTCTCCAGAGGGATTGTGGGGCTCCCATGGAAGGTGGAGACCCTGGCTGTGTGAGGGGGGCCATTGCCCCCTCCTCCAGCGCCCACAGATCCCCACTTGGTGGTCCTGGGGGAAGCCGAGGGTCGTGGGGGTGACGTCCCCGGGGCTGGGCCGGCTGCCCCCAGTAACGCCCCTGCCCCCGCAGTGCCGGCAGCAGGAGCTGGTGCTGAAGCTGCTGCAGCAGACCCAGGCGCAGAGCGCAGCGCCCTGGGGGGGGCTGGCCAAGCCCCCCGGGGGCATGAAGGCCCTGCTGGAGCTGCAGGAGAGCGAGCGGCAGCTGCACAAGCAGCAGCGGGCGCAGCAGAGAGCGGTGAGTGGCCCCGCCCCCAGGATCTCCCCGGGCCCGGCCTCCAGCCAGGCCCCGCCCCCAGGATCTCCCCGGGCCCGGCCTCCAGCCAGGCCCCGCCCCCAGGATCTCCCCGGGCCCGGCCCCCAGCCAGGCCCCGCCCCCAGGATCTCCCCGGCCCGGCCCCCAACCTTCCTCCATCACTATGACCTCCTATGTCCTGCCCACAGCCAGGCTGGTCCCCTGCTCCCCCCCATCATCCGGGGAAGTACCATCCCCGCCCCAGTCACAGTGCTCGCCCCACCCAGGAGTAGTGTCCCTGAGCCATCCCCTGTGGAACGAGCCGCCCCGCCCCAGAGGTGGCCGCACCTCAGCTCTTTCCCTTCCCAGCACGGGGGGCTCGGCTTGAGCAGCCCCTCGCAGTGGGGCGCCGACTCCAGCCCGCTCTGGAGCAGCCATGAGAAGTGGGACGAGGGCGTCAAGAACCTGAGGAGCCTGGGCCTGAAGAGCAGCCGCAGCAGCCCCTCCCTCGGGTGAGCCCACGGGGGGGGGGGCAGGGGCTGCGGGTCGGGAGTGAGGGGCACCAGCTGGGCTGGGAAGGGCTGCGGGGCGGGAGCGAGGGGCACTGGCGGGGCTGCGGGTCGGGAGTGAGGGGCACCAGCTGGGCTGGGGTGGCTGCGGGTCGGGAGTGAGGGGCACCGGCAGGGCTGGGGCGGGAGTGAGGGGCTGGGAGTGAGGGGCACCGGCGGGGCTGGGAAGGGCTGCGGGGCGGGAGTGAGGGGCACTGGTGGGGCTGGGAGGGAGCGAGGGGCACTGGTGGGGCTGGGAGGGGCTGCGGGGCGGGAGCGAGGGGCACCGGCGGGGCTGGGAAGGGCTGCGGGGCGGGAGCGAGGGGCACTGGCGGGGCTGCGGGGTGGGAGCGAGGGGCACCAGCAGGGCTGGGGGGGGCTGCGGGGCGGGAGCGAGGGGCACCGGCTGGGCTGGCAGGGGCTGCGGGGCGGGAGCGAGGGGCACCGGCAGGGCTGGGGGGGGCTGCGGGTCGGGAGCGAGGGGCACCGGCTGGGCTGGCGGGGGCTGCGGGGCAGGAGCGAGGGGCACCGGCAGGGCTGGGGGGGCTGGGGGCGGGAGTGAGGGGCACCGGCAGGGCCCGTGGCTCTCTCTGACTCTCCCCGCCCCGGCACAGGGACAGCTACGGGGGGCCGAGCCGGCAGAGCCGGAAGAAGACGGACGAGGAGGAGAAGCTGCTCAAACTGCTGCAGGGGATCCACAAACCCCAGGACGGCTTCACGCAGTGGTGTGAGCAGATGCTGCACGTCCTGAACAGCTCCAGCACCCTCGATGGTATGCCTGCGCCCGGACGCCTGGCTTCCGTGCGCCCCTGGGGGGAGGGGTGGGAGCCACTGGAGTCCTGGGCTCAGTCCCCGGCTCTTGTTTCCTCGCTTCGGGCCTGTTTTCCGCAGCTGTCAGGCCTTGTTGGTGGGTGGGTGCTTGGGGGGTCGGGGGGCGAAGGGGGCTGGCCTTCCTTGACCCCCCTCACTCCCCTGCAGTCCCCACGGTGGTGGCGTTCCTGAAGGAGATGGAGTCCCCCTACGACGTTCACGACTTCATCCGCTCCTACCTGGGCGACACGGTGGAAGCCAAAGAGTTTGCCAAGCAGTTCCTGGAGCGGCGCGCCAAGCAGAAAGCCAGCCAGCAGCGCCAGCAGCAGCAGGTAGAGGGCGCTCTCCTCTCACCGCCTGGGGGGCGGGGCTTGCCAAGGGGCAGGGCTCCACACTAATCCCTTCCCCCTTCCCACCAGGAAGCCTCGTGGCTCAGCTCCGGCAACCTGCCCTCCCCGTTCCCGGCCAACCACGGCACCAAACAGCCGCCCTTCGAGGGCAGCCAGCCAGTGAAGATCAAGAGGAGACCGATCATGCTGCACGCTGACCCCAGCATCCTGGGTAGGGTGGGGCCCGGACGCCTGGGTTCTCTCCCCGGCGCCGGGAAGGGAACAGGGGCTGGGAGCCAGGACTCCTGGGTTCTCTCCCCAGCTCTGGGAGGGGAGTGGGGGCTGGTGGGGGGGGCTGGGAGCCAGGATTCCTGGGTTCTCTCCCCAGTTCTGGGAGGGGCGTGGGGGCTGGTGGGTTAGACCGGGGGGGTCCGTGTAGCCGATTAACCCCTCGTGCCCCGCTCTGCCCCCAGGCTATTCGCTGCATGGTCGGCCGGCGAGGTGGAAAGCATTGACGACTACTGAAGTCTTGTAGCAATAGGAACTCTGCTGCCTTCTTAACCGATTCAGTCTTACCTGAATGTGCACTGCGAAAGGACGAGGCGGCCGTGCTGGGCCCTCCCCTTTCCTCCGCCCCCCAGCGAGCAGGGGGCACCGGGGCTGGCGGGGGGGCAGGGTGACGCGCGCGCTCGGATCAGGGGGCGCCGGCGACCCGCCTTCGGAAGAGGAGTATGTGTGAGCACTTCTTTCTCCAACACACGAAGCACCTTAAAATGCAACCCGCTGATGCACTTTATCAAGACTTTTTACAAAGAACTGATTAAAAAAAAAAAAGAAAAAAAAAGGTTTTTTTGGTGATTCTGGAGGAAATTTTTATAAAGAAACTTAAAAAAAAAAACAAAAAAAATCGCTCTAGGAAACACTGTTATTTTCACACGGGGACGAGGAGAGACGTGAAAATTCGCGAAGGGGAAAAGAGAAGATTTCATAAAAAAAAAACAAAAAAACACAAAAATAGCAAAACTTGAAGAAATGCACTTATCGCCCAGCCCGCTTTCCGCGAGCTGGCCTGGTTCTGCCTCACGCGGTGGAGCCGGATGTAAATATCGCTAGATACAGAGCTCCGTTCTGGAGATTTGCTCTCGCCAAGAGGCCATGTCTGTTTTTCTCTTTTTTGGAAGAGACACGTTGCGTGTTGGTTTTTTTTGTTGTTGTTTTTGAAAGTTGCACAACCGCGAAACAACCGACTTCCCCTTCCCTGGTGGTGCCCGGCAGCAACGGAGCTGGCCTGGGAGGAGTAACGCTAACCACGGCGGTTGACTCCAGTCGCCGGAGCCGGGCGCTCTTCCCGCCGATTCCTGCGAGCTCCGGCTACTCACCTGGCTTAGGGAGAGCTTCTAACCTGCAAAGCTCTCCTGGCTTCCTGCCCGTTCCTGTCCCACGGCCGAGCTCCCCGTTACTGGCCGATCAGACGCCTTGGAGCTCCCCCGTTACTGGCCGATCAGACGCCTCGGAGCTCCCCTGTTACTGGCCGATCAGACGTCTCGGAGCTCCCCTGTTACTGGCCGATCAGACGTCTCGGGTGGCTTCCTGCAAGCTTCCAGGCCTTGCAAACTCCCTGCAACAAGCTCCGCCTCCCTGGCTGGATTTCTTCTACAAGCTCCGCCTCCCTGGCTGGATTTCCCCCACAAGCTCCGCCCTGTGAAGCCAGCCTCCTGTGAATTGTGTCGCTGCCCAGCTGAAAGGAAGATGATTTCTTCTGCACATGTTTTTTTGGGGGGGAAGGGGGGGGTTGAGAGGCCCCTTTTTTATTTTAAGCTCTCTGGGCATCTCATTCATTTTGCCTTTCCCCCGCCTCGTTAGACGTGCGCCCCCATCCCAATGGCCCTTGTGGGGGGCAGTTGGTTTTTGTTTTTGGACGGAGGAGCATTTTTGTGCGTGCGGCAGGTGGGGGGGCTTGACCCCGCCCCGCACCCATTTATGAATGTATCTTTGGACAAGAATTGGAAAGACGAAATCCGCTGGCCCCTCCCGGCACCCCGGATCCACGTCAATAAAGCTCCAGTCATGCTCTCTTGAGAGATTTTTGACAAACCGAGACCCAGTTGACTTGTCTGTGACCGATCCCCACCCGCAGAGGTGAGAGATTTCACTCTCTGATACAGCCTGTACAGATTTTGGAGGGGAGGGAGAAGTCGTTCGTTTGTTCATTTTCGTTTTTTTTAAATTTGGGCTTGAATTTTTTTTTTAATTGCGCGTATGGATCTGTTGTTTCTTTGTTTACAGACCGTCTCTGGGGCGTTGTGTCTCACGGGACGGTAGCCACTACACAGGGTACCTTTCCGAGTCGAAATCTTCCCGAGGAGGAGACGTTTTTATTTTATTCTCCCCCCCCCGGCAAGTTATCCCATTGGAAATCAGTGGGCAGGAGGGGAGAAAGTTCTCCCGGCCTTCGCGCGAGATGACACGCAGCTTTTCCCCGGTTGTGGCAAGCCAGGAACCGCGCTGTGAATGCCGCGTGGAAGGCGGCACGCCGAATGGCCGAACTACAGTTTCTTGCGTGTGTTCTTCCTCCCCCCCCCCAAGTGTTGTATTTTTTTTTTTTCAAACCAGTGCAGCTTTGGGGGTTAACCCCCCCCACCCGTTGGGTTTCCGTTTGTTTTTTAAACGTTCGTGGTTTATGAATTTTTCAATCGACCAAATGGCAAAGACACTTGTTTTGTTTTTAAGATGTATGTCAAAGGTTGGGGTTGTTTTTTGGGGTCAGGACCTCTTTGGTTTTGGTAGGCCCTACAACAAATACTGTGAGGTTCCATGGTTACTGTGTTAGCGGGGAGAGGGGGGGGGTCTTTCCTCCCTTCACCCGGTCAATGGATCAAAGGACACAGGATTTGGATGTGACCTGATCTGGTTTTTCACCCCCCTCCCCATCAGTCAGTATTGGCCTGTAGTGGCCTCCGCGCGGCCAGCGTGCAATAGGCCGCCGAAGGATTTACTCCCCACCCGTTTGCTGTGTCACGGAAACCCCACCCGCGGGCGAGGGTCCGGCGTCTCGGGCCAGCGAGGTTGCCGGGGAACCAATGAGCTGACGGCTTCCTGCATCTGGCTGGGAGCCCCCCCGCCCCTTGGGATTCTCGGCGCAGCGGGGGACAATCCGGTGCCCTGGGATCTGCAGCAGCCGGCTCACCTCAATCCCGGGCTGCCCCCCTGGACTGGGCTCAGGTGGGGTGGCGACCAGGAGCCACCGTTCGTGTTTGAATTTGCCACAAGAATGTATTCGGTGATTCGTCGCTCTCGGACCTTTCTAGCTAAGGGCTGTCTCCCCGGTTCGCTTCTCTCCCCCGCCATCGACTGGGGCGGGGGGGGGGCGTTTACACCCAGCCCCCCCCCAGAGTGATCGGACTCTACAGGGGGCCGGGCCGAACCAAAGTCTCCTCTGGCCCACGGTGGAGCCCAGCCACTGGACAGACGTTTATTATCCACCGCGGGGGCGTTTCCTGCAAAATTTGCCTTATCTTCGTATTAGTTGTTTTCCCCCCTCCCACGCCCCTCCGAAGAAAAGGGAAACGGACCTCGCGGCCGGGGGCAGTATTAGCCTGGTGGCCGGCTAGCCGCCGGCCGGACGTGGGTTTCTATCTAGCAATAACGAACTGGACGCGGTGCGGCCCCAGCCCATGCCAACGCGTGTCCCGCGCTGGACTCGGGCGCTTTCTCATGCCGCCCAGCGGGGTCGAGCCAGGGCGAGGACCCCCCACCCCATTTTGTGTGTGTGCGCGTCTCTCGCCCGCGTGGAATTAAAGTTTGTAGATATTTCCTGCCCCCGCCCGAGCGAGAGCCGGTGTCTTTGTCCTGCCATCTCTCCGCCGGTTCCGGGGGGGGGGGAGGAGGGGTGTTTAAACCCCCCACAAAAAAGGCAGGTGCCCAGTGGGTGGAGTGAGGGGGACCCACCACCCTAAGCATGGGGCTGCCTGGCCCGCCCCAGTGGGGTGGCGTGAGCATCACGTCCTCCTGTTCTTCCTGTGGAATCTGTTTACACTGCACCAACCGTGCCGGGATTCCCCCCACATCGGGAAAGGGGGGCCCTGCCTCTGTTTCCCCAGGTGCTAAAGGGGGCTGCCACAACATCTGCCTCCTTTGCGAAGTAGTAGTAGTAGGCGGTGGGGGGGGCTTTCCCCAGCCCCTGGCTGACTCCTGGGTTCTTCCCTTCCCCACTCCCATGCTGGGAGTTTCCGCTGGTGGGTGGGGGTACCGCAGTGTCACCCCCGCCCCCCCATGGCACCAAGGACTTGGGGGGCACAGAGCAGCCACACACACAACTGCCCCCCCACCGGCCGATCCTTGAACGTGCTTTGGCCGCAGGGGAGTGGCTGGATTTACCTGTGGGGGGGCGGGGGGGAAGGCTGGAGTCAGGACGCCTGGGTTCGTTCCCTGCCCCCCACCAGCCATCTGCCTGGGATCTCACCCCCCCCAGCTGGCCAAGGACACCAGGCGCTGGCGACCCGGACTGCCGGGTTCCTTCCCAAGAGGCTGGGCTGTGGGGGAGGTGAGCGCGCCCCCCCCCCTAAATCCAGATGCTTGTGGATCTTTGGTGGTGGGGGGAGGGGGTTGCCCTTGTCCCGTCCCCCCCCGTGGGGGCACCCCAGGTCCAGAAGCGGCTCGTCCAGCTGGTGCTGCGGCTCAGCGTGCCCCCCAGGGGCAGAGGCCAGTTACTGCAGCTGACTGGACATGGAGTGTCCAGTCTGCTGTACGGCCTGGACCCCTGGCAACCCCACCCCATAAAATAATCCCCCGGGACCTCCCATGGAGGGGGGGGGCTTCCCTTACACACTTACCAAGAGGGAGGGGTGTTGGGAGTTACATCACCCACCCCTTTCAGGGAGGGGGCACCTTCCCCAGCAGTAGGTGGTGGGGCCACCCCCTGACTAGGGCCTTTAACCCCACAGTTGTTCTCCCCCCAAACCAGGGAGAGAACGCAGGAGTCAGGACTCCCAGCCCCCCCACTCACCTCCCAGAGCTGGGGAGAGAACCCAGGAGTCCTGGCTCCCAGCCCCACCCTGCTCTAACCACCAGCCCCCACTTCCCTCCCAGAGCCAGGGAGAGAACTGAGGAGTCCTGGCTCCCCCCCCCCCCCCCCCCCCAGTAACAACAGGGAGGCAGGGTGTTGGTTTTGGTCGTTTATGGTTTGATGCGGTGCCGGGAGCCGGTTACAAACATCCCAGCGAAGAAACAGCCCCCCCCCCCGGCAAACAGGACGACCCCCGGCAGAGGGTGGGAGAGAAGCCCCTGATGGGGAGTGGAGGGAGGGGTCAGGACAGGAGCGCCCCCATGTCTGGCGTTGCCCCGCCTTTGCCTCAGAGTCAGGGGCCCATCTACCCCCGTATCCCACCTCCCCTCAGGGGCCCCCCAACTAACCTGATCTCCCTCCAGCCCCACTCAGGCACATGGGAGGGGCAACGGGAGCCTGGGGTGCACCCCCCCTCCTGGAGGAGGAGCCACACATAGTGGGTGGGACCAATTAGCCACTCCTCCCCAAGAGAGCCTTGGGGAGGGGGTACTGGGGGCAGGAAAATTGGGGTGTAAGCCTCCCTCCCCTGTACTAGAGTAGAGAGGACCCTGCCCCAGCTGTCAATCACCTCATGCCCCACCCCAGGTCAAAGGTCACTGCTAGGCACAGGCCCCACCCCCTCAGCAGGCTATTTTTCCTTCTTTTCAATCAGGAGAAGAAAAACAAAAATAATTCGAAAAAATTAAAGGGGGGGCCACCAAAGAAGGGCTAAAGCCACGCCCTCTCCCTGCTGAGGGTGGGGCCAGCGGCAGCCACACCCCCAGGGTGTGGGGCAGAAGGGGGGCTAGTTCCAGATTTTCAGGAAGCTGTCCCAGGAGCCGGTGGCTACTGCCATCCCGTCGTCCGTCACCCCCAGGCAGCTCACGCGGTTGTCGTGGCCGGCCAGGACCCCTGCAGGAGGAGACGGGTGAGCTCAGCCTGAAAGAACCCAGGCGTCCTAGCTCCACCCCCCGCTCTAACCCACCAGCCCCCACTCCCCTCCCCGAGCCGGGAGAGAACCCAGGTGTCCAGGCTCCCCCTGCTCTAATCACCAGCCCCCACTCCCCTCCCCGAGCCGGGAGAGAACCCAGGCGTCCTGGCTCCCACCCCACCAGCCCCCACTCCCCTCCCAGAGCCGGGAGAGAACCCAGGTGTCCAGGCTCCCAGGCCCCCCCATGCTCCACCCCACCAGCCCCCACTCCCCTCCCCAAGCCGGGGAGAGAACCCAGGCGTCCGGGCTGACCTGCGCGGTCGCCCTTCATGGCATCCCAGATGTTGCAGTTGAAGTCGTCGTAGCCGGCCAGCAGGAGGCGCCCGCTCTTGGAGAACGCCACCGAGGTGATGCCGCAGATGATGTTGTCATGCGAATACATCATGAGCTCCTGGTCGGCGCGCAGGTCGAAGAGCCGGCACGTGGCGTCGTCCGAGCCCGTGGTGAAGGCGTTCCCGTTGGGGAAGAACTGGGCAGGGAGGAGGGTGTCAGGGAACCCAGGCGTCCAGGCTCTCGGCCCCCCCCGGCCCCCGCTCCCCTCCCAGAGCCAGTGGGAGAACCCAGGAGTCCTGGTCCCCAGCCCGTCCCCCGAGATTGGTAGGATTTCTAAGTTGTGGGTCAGGCTGCTGTGGGGAGGGGGGCTGTGCCCCATGAGGGGCACTGAGGGTGGGTTATGTTAAGCTTGGGGCATACAGGGAGGTTGGGGGGGCGGGGCAGGAGTCACGGTCACACACACACTTGTTCCCAGGGAAGGTCAAGGGGATATTGGGGGTCCGGGGGGGGGAATTGATGTCCAACTCATGCCTGGTTAAGGTCTGTGGGTGGGTGGGTTTTGTGAGGGGGATTGGGGGTCCCGGTTGGTTTCGCGGGGGGGAGAGGAGATCAGGGGTCCGGCACACACACACACGGCGTTGATGTCTGACTCGTGCCCGGTGAACCTCGTGTGAGGGTGAGGGCGATCGGGGGTTTCAGGGGTTCCCGTGGCGGTTTCGGGGGGCCCGGGGCACTCACACACACGGCATTGATGTCCGACTCGTGCCCGGTGAACCTCGTGTGAGGGGGAGGGGGATCGGGGGTTTCAGGGGTCCCCGTGGCGGTTTCGGGGGGCCCGGGGCACTCACACACACGGCGTTGATGTCCGACTCGTGCCCGGTGAACCTCGTGTGAGGGGGAGGGGGATCGGGGGTTTCAGGGGTCCCCGTGGCGGTTTCGGGGGGCCCGGGGCACTCACACACACGGCGTTGATATCCGACTCGTGCCTGGTGAACCTCGTGTGAGGGGGAGGGGGATCGGGGGTTTCAGGGGTCCCCGTGGCGGTTTCGGGGGGCCCGGGGCACTCACACACACGGCGTTGATGTCCGACTCGTGCCCGGTAAACGTCTGCCGGCACATACTGTCCCGCACGTCCCACAGCTTGATGGAGGCGTCGCAGGCGCCAGACACGAAGCTCCGGGCGTCAGGGGCCAGCGAGAGGCTCATCACGTCCCCGCTGTGGCCCCCGAACGTCGTCGTCTGCTGCCCCGTCTCAATGTCCCACAGCGCGCTGGGGGGGCGGAGAGGCTGGGACACCCACTGGCTCCGCCCCCGGCCAACAACCCCCCCCCCCGTCTGCTGGCTCCGCCCCCAGACATCTGGCTCCTCCCCCGTCTGCCAACTCCACCCTCCAGGCCCACACCCGCCCTCTGGCTCCACCCCAGCCACCCCACCTGATGGCTCCACCACCAGCCCCGCCCACTGGCTCCACCCCCCTGTCCCACCCATGCCCTGCCCCCCCGGTCCCCTCCAACCTCTGCCCCTTTCCCGCCCACTGGCTCTGCCCTATAGCCCCTGCTCCTGGCTCCGCCCACCTCCACCCCGCTGGCCCTACACACTAGCCCTGCCCCCACCCCCACCCCAAGGGCCCTCCCTGCTAGCCCCACCCACCAGCCCACAACCCTGCTGGCCCCCCATGTGTTTCTGGGGAGCAGATCCCAGAGCGCAGGGCGCCGAGGTGGGGGGGGGGGGGGGCTCACCAGGTGGTGTCCCCGGAGCTGGTGATGATCTGATTGTCATCGAGGAAGCGGCAGCAGGACAGGTAACCTGGTGGGGGGGGACGGCATGAGGCTGATTAGCTGGGGTCCAGGGAGAGAACCCAGGTGTCCAGGCTTCCCCCCCACCCCCCGCACTGTACCCACCAGCCCCCTGTCCCGAGGCAAGCGCTCACCCGTGTGGCCCGGCAGCTCCCGGCTCACGCGCACGTTCCCCTCCCGGGTTTTCAGGCTGTAGATGGAGCAGATGTTGTCCAGGCCTCCGCAGGCCACGTAGTTCCCCGATGGGGCGTAGGCGCAGGTCATCACCCAGGAGGAGCGCAGCGGGATGGCGTGGACCTGGGGGAGGGAAAGGTGGGTCCATCTGCCCCTGTATCCCATCTCCCCCGGGGCCCCTCTGCCCCGGTATCCCGCCTCCTGCCGCCTCCCCCGGGGCCCCTCTGCCCCGGTATCCCGCCTCCTGCCGCCTCCCCCGGGGCCCCTCTGCCCCAGTATCCCGCCTCCTGCCGCCTCCCCCGGGGCCCCTCTGCCCCGGTAACCCGCCTCCTGCCGCCTCTCCCGGGGCCCCTCTGCCCCGGTATCCCGCCTCCTGCCGCCTCCTCCGGGGCCCATCTGCCCCGGTAACCCACCTCCTGCCAGCCCCCGGGCCTCTCTACCCCGGTATCCAGCCTGCCGCCTCCCCACAGGCCCACCTGCGCCGGTATCCAGCCTCCCCCCGGGCCCCACTACCCCGGTATCCAGCCTCCTGCCTCCCCCGGGGGCCCATCTGCCACGGTATTCAGCCACCTGCCACCTCCCCCGGGGCCCATCTGCCACGGTATCCAGCCTCCTGCCAGCCCCCGGGCCTCTGTACCCCGGTATCCAGCCTGCCGCCTCCACCCAGGCCCATCTGCCCCGGTGTCCAGCCTGCCGCCTCTCCCGGGGCCCATCTGCCCCGGTGTCCCGCCTCCTGCCACCTCTCCCGGGGCCCAGCTGCCCCGGTATCCCGCCTCCTGCCGCCTCTCCCGGGGCCCATCTGCCCCGGTATCCCGCCTCCTGCCACCCCCCGGGGCCCATCTGCGCCGGTATCCCGCCTCCTGCCAGCCCCCGGGGCCCATCTGCGCCGGTATCCACTCTCCCGCCTCCCCCCGGGCCCCTCTGCCCCAGTATCCCGCCGGCCGCCTCCCCCGGGGCCCAGCTGCCCCAGTATCCCACCTCCTGCCAGCCCCCGGGCCTCTCTACCCCGGTATCCAGCCTGCCGCCTGCCCCCAGGCCCATCTGCGCCGGTATCCCGCCTCCTGCCTCCCCCCGGGCCCATCTGCGCCGGTATCCCGCCTCCTGCCTCCCCCCGGGCCCATCTGCCCCGGTGTAGCGGGCAGTTACCGCGCTCCGGTGGAGGAAGGCCGGGCTGATTGGGGGAAGCAATCAGGCCATGCCCGGCCCTGTTATAGCCCAGGGAGGAGCTGGGTCAGACTGACTCCAGCCCGGGCATGGCTGGGCTGCGGCCCCAAAAGTACTGGGGCAGCCCTGGGAAGGTCAGCTGGTCTGCCCCCCTTGCCAGTGATAAGTTGAGAGCGGGGTCTGGATGGCGACTGGCTGTAGCCACTGAGGCGAGGGGGGTTCCCCTGGGAGGGGAAACCCAGAGTGGGAGGGGACAGCTGGGGGCAGAACCCCAAGGTAGAGGGCACTGGGGTCTGGGAGGGACATGGGGGGCCTGAGGCAGAAGAGACACCAGCCAACAGGAGGCGCCACAGCGGTGAGTGAATGAGCAGCTACACCTGGTCTCCCCCCCCATCCCCTCCACCCCGCCCCCGGGCCCCTCTGCCCCAGTCTGCCGCCTCCCCCCCGTCCCCTCCCCCCCCCCGGGCCCCTCTGCCCCGGTCTGCCACCTCCCCCCAGCCTCGCCTCCCCTCTGCCCCGGTCTGCCGCCTCCCCCCAGCCTCGCCTCCACCCCCCCCGGGCCCCTCTGCCCCGGTCTGCCGCCTCCCCCCCCTCCCCTCCCCCCCCCCCCGGGCCCCTCTGCCCCGGTCTGCCACCTCCCCCCTCCCCTCCACCCCCCCCCGGGGCCCCTCTGCCCCGGTCTGCCGCCTCCCCCCAGCCTCGCCGCCCCTCCCCTCCGGGCCCCTCTGCCCCGGTCTGCCGCCTCCCCGCCACCCTCCCCTCCACCCCAGGCCCCTCTGCCCCAGTCTGCCGCCTCCCCCCCCCCTCCCCTCCGGGCCCCTCTGCCCCGGTCTGCCGCCTCCCCCCCTGCCCTCCACCCCTCCCCCGGGCCCCTCTGCCCCGGTCTGCCGCCTCCCCCCCCTGCCCTCCACCCCCCCATGGGGCCCTCTGCCCCGGTCTGCCGCCTCCCCCCCCTGCCCTCCACCCCCCCGGGGCCCCTCTGCCCCGGTCTGCCGCCTCCCCCCCCTCCCCTCCACCCCGGTCTGCCGCCTCCCCCCCCTCCCCTCCACCCCCCCCCGGGCCCCTCTGCCCCGGTCTGCCGCCTCCCCCCCCTCCCCTCCACCCCCCCCCCGGGCCCCTCTGCCCCGGTCTGCCGCCTCCCCCCCCTCCCCTCCACCCCCCCCCCGGGCCCCTCTGCCCCAGTCTGCCACCTCCCCCCCCCCCCCGGCCCCTCTGCCCCGGTCTGCCGCCTCCCCCCAGCCTCGTCGCCCCTCCAGCCCAGGCCCCTCTGCCCTGGTCTCCTGCCCACCCCCCTCACCTTATTCGTGGTGTAACTGTCCCAGATGATGAGTTTACCGTCCTGGGAGGCGCTGACCAGCAGCCTGGGGGGAGAGAGCCCATGTGAGCGCAGCTGGGCCAAGGGGCTGCCCCCCGGAGGCAGCCTGGCCCCACTGCTCCAGGCTGGTGCTAGGGGGCACTGTGCTGTGGGGGCTCAGCAGGGGGTGCTCCTCTTCCACCCCCCCAGAGGCAGGGCTGGCCCCACTGAGCAGATATAAAGCCAGATGCTTGTAATTTAGAAGCTTGGCCTGAGAACCTGCCCCGGGAATGGGACAGGAACCCCGGAGTCCTGGCCAATCAAAGCCAAAGCTGCTCCACGGCCAATGGGATAAAAGATCCTCGATTAGTTCCAGGCCTGAAACCTGCCCCAGAGGTAGGCGCATCTCCATGCCGGGCGAAGGGGTCCCTGGGGAACCAGCCGCCCCGCCCCAGAGGTGGGCGCGTCTCAGCGCCGGGCGAAGGGGTCCCTGGGGAACCGGCCGCCCCGCCCCAGAGGTGGGCGCGTCTCAGCGCCGGGCGAGGGGTCCCTGGGGAACCGGCCGCCCCGCCCCAGAGGTGGGCGCGTCTCAGCGCCGGGCGAGGGGTCGCCGGGGAACCGGCCGCCCCGCCCCAGAGGTGGGCGCGTCTCAGCGCCGGGCGAGGGGTCGCCGGGGAACCGGCCGCCCCGCCCCAGAGGTGGGCGCGTCTCAGCGCCGGGCGAGGGGTCGCCGGGGAACCGGCCGCCCCGCCCCAGAGGTGGGCGCGTCTCAGAGCCGGGCGAGGGGTCGCCGGGGAACCGGCCGCCCCGCCCCAGAGGTGGGCGCGTCTCAGAGCCGGGCGAGGGGTCGCCGGGGAACCGGCCGCCCCGCCCCAGAGGTGGGCGCGTCTCAGAGCCGGGCGAGGGGTCGCCGGGGAACCGGCCGCCCCGCCCCAGAGGTGGGCGCGTCTCAGAGCCGGGCGAGGGGTCGCCGGGGAACCGGCCGCCCCGCCCCAGAGGTGGGCGCGTCTCAGAGCCGGGCGAGGGGTCGCCGGGGAACCGGCCGCCCCGCCCCAGAGGTGGGCGCGTCTCAGAGCCGGGCGAGGGGTCGCCGGGGAACCGGCCGCCCCGCCCCAGAGGTGGGCGCGTCTCAGAGCCGGGCGAGGGGTCGCCGGGGAACCGGCCGCCCCGCCCCAGAGGTGGGCGCGTCTCAGAGCCGGGCGAGGGGTCGCCGGGGAACCGGCCGCCCCGCCCCAGAGGTGGGCGCGTCTCAGAGCCGGGCGAGGGGTCGCTGGGGAACCGGCCGCCCCGCCCCAGAGGTGGGCGCGTCTCAGCGCCGGGCGAGGGGTCCCTGGGGAACCGGCCGCCCCGCCCCAGAGGTGGGCGCGTCTCAGCGCCGGGCGAGGGGTCCCTGGGGAACCGGCCGCCCCGCCCCAGAGGTGGGCGCGTCTCAGCGCCGGGCGAGGGGTCCCTGGGGAACCGGCCGCCCCGCCCCAGAGGTGGGCGCGTCTCAGCGCCGGGCGAGGGGTCCCTGGGGAACCGGCCGCCCCGCCCCAGAGGTGGGCGCGTCTCAGCGCCGGGCGAGCTCTCACCTGGAGTCGGTGCCCCAGTGCATGGCGTAGATTTTCGCCAGGTGGCCTCGCAGGGTGCGTCGTGTCCGCATCTGGATCCGCCCCACGGGGTCCATCCCAGCGGTGATCTGGGGGAGGGGCAGAGCGGTGAGGGATGGAGGAATGGGGGAGGGGGGGGAACCCAGCAAGGGGGCAGGGCCAAGATCCAGCATAGCTCACCTGGCTCAGGGTGGAGTCGCCGCATGACTTCCGAGCGTCCTGGAGGGGAGACAGGGGGAAAATCTGAACAGCCCAAACCCCCTCCCACAGCCGGGGAGAGACCCCAGGAGTCCTGGCTCCCAGCCCCCCCTGCTCTAACCCACCAGCCCCCACTCCCCTCCCAGAGCTGGGGAGAGAACCCAGGAGTCCTGGCTCCCCGCGCTGCAGGGGGGGGAAGGGGAGATGCCCGGACGCCTGGGTTCCGC
>NC_088806.1:1817008-1887044 GCF_011386835.1 Chrysemys picta bellii
TCACACACGGGTGGGGACTAAGTAAGGAATGGAGACGTCTCTTTTCCTGGGATGAAGGGAGAGACCATCTTGCAGACGTGCGGGGGGGAAGAAGTAGACATGGGAGATATCAATTCACTTCCGGGGTGGGCAGGGTAATACCAACTCCCAAAAGCGGAGGGGTAGGGATGGGAAATACCAACCCTTACACATACTAAAGTGGGTTGTACCACTTGCGAAGGGGGAGAGGTGGGCTCCGGTTAAACCGGCAGGGGGAGCTGGGCTGTACCAAGTACCTGAAATGTGCACATCCCAGCCACACACAGAGGCCCCTTTTCCACTCCCCTCCCAGAGCCGGGGAGAGAACCCAGGAGTCCTGGCTCCCAGCCCCCCCTGCTCTAACCACCAGCCCCCACTCCCCTCCCAGAGCCGGGGGGAGAACCCAGGAGTCCTGGCTCCCAGCCCCCCCTGCCCTGACCCACCAGCCCCCCACTCCCCTCCCAGAGCCGGGGGGGAGAACCAGGAGTTCTGGCTCCCAGCCCCCCCTGCTCTAACCACCAGACCCCCTCCCCTCTCAGAGCCAGGGAGAGAACCCAGGAGTCCTGGCTCCCAGCCCCCCCTGCTCTAACCCACCAGCCCCCACTCCCCTCCCAGAGCCGAGGAGAGAACCCAGGAGTCCTGGCTTCCAGCCCCCCCCTGCTCTAACCCACCAGCCCCCATTCCCCTCCCAGAGCCAGGGGAGAGAACCCCAGGAGTCCTGGCTCCCAGCCCTCCACCCACCCGCCCCCATCAGAACATCTTACATCTGTCTCCCCAGAAGAGAGGGGAAGGGTTACCTGGCTAGGTTCCCCCCCACACTGGGGGACCTCGGGGGGGGGGGTTGCAGCAATTCCGGCTGGCCGGGGGAGAAGCCCCCCCCAGGGTTAATCCCCAGACGGTGGCAGGGCGGGGGGTGGGCGGACGGAGCCGGAGTAGCCGCTGGGTTCCTGCGCGGTGACAGCAGCCAATGGCGGTGGGTGGGTGGAGGAGGGAATGGGGGGACCCCTCCCCTGCCCATCCATCATCAGCTGCTGCTACCAAGTGAGGGGGGGGGCATGTTCCCGGTCAATTTCCCGCACATACACCCCCCCACACAGGGACTGACACTGACAGTGCAAACCACAGGGACAGATCCAGAGAGAACCCAGGAGTCCTGGCTCCCAGCCCCACCCTGCTCTAACCCACCAGCCCCCACTCCCCTCCCAGAGCTGAGGAGAGAACCCAGGAGTCCTGGCTCCCAGCCCCGCCCTGCTTTAACCCACCAGCCCCCACTCCCCTCCCAGAGCCGGGGAGAGAACCCAGGAGTCTTGGCTCCCAGCCCCCCCTGCTCTGACCCACCAGCCCCCACTCCCCTCCCAGCACCGGGGAGAGAACCCAGGAGTCTTGGCTCCCACTGTTAAATTCCTACACATACCAGCTCTGTATCTGCCCCCAGTCTAGGGGGATTTCGGGTTTTTCTGGTTTGAAACAATCCCGGACATAGAATTGGGGGGTGGGACTGAATAGGGAGACAAGTATGAAGGGGGGGATAAGGGGCTCTGGAGATAGGGTGTGGGGGAAGGGATGGGCAGGTAGAGGGGGTGCGGGGAGGGATGTTTAGATATTGTTATTTTGACTGGTAGCCCGCATAACAGTTAATGAATAGATGGTGGAGGCTGGTGGGTTAGAGCAGGGTGGGCTGGGAGCCAGGACTCCTGGGTTCTCTCCCCAGCTCTGGGAGGGGAGTGGGGGCTGGTGGTTAGAGCGGGGGGGGGCCTGGGAGCCAGGACTCCTGGGTTCTCCCCGGCTCTGGGAGGGTAGTGGGGCTGGTGGTTAGAGCGGGGAGGGGCTGGGAGCCGGGACTCCTGGGTTCTCTCCCTGGCTCTGTGAAGGGAGTGGGGGCTGGTGGTTAGAGCGGGGGCAGGGGGGCTGGGAGCCAGGACTCCTGGGTTCTCTCCCTGGCTCTGTGAGGGGAGTGGGGGCTGGTGGTTAGAGCGGGGGGGGCTGGGAGCCAGGACTCCTGGGTTCTCTCCCTGGCTCTGTGAAGGGAGTGGGGGCTGGTGGTTAGAGTGGAGGGGGCTGGGAGCCAGGACTCCTGGGTTCTCACCCGGCTCTGGGAGGGGAAGGGTGAACCCATGGGAAGGGGGAGATTGTTGCCTGAGCACCGGCCCCGCCCTAAAAAATTCCCTCCCCCGACACTAATTCCCCCTCCCACCCCGTCCTTCCCTGCCCCTTTAAGGAAGCCCCAGATTGTCACTTATTGTCTGGGCGATTGACCAATCAGGGGCTGCCTGGGGAGGGGGGTGCAGCCTCTGATTGGCGGGGATGAAAGCGCCCCACCCCACCCACTCTCTCTCCAGATCCCCCCTCCCATCCTCGGTCGCTGTCCAGCCGCCTGGTGCTGAATCGCCCCTCCCCCCCCAGCCGCCCCTACACCCGGGACCCTCCCCCCGCAGGAGCCGCTCGGGCAGGGGGCGCAGCGGAGCCAGGATGAGTGGGGGGGTCTATGGAGGAGGTAAGGGCCCCCTTTAATGTCCCCCCCCGCTTCATGTCCAGGCAGGCATCACAGCAGAAGTGCAGCCTCCAGGGGGCGCCCTGCTGCGGGGAGGGGGGGTCAGCAGGGGGCGCTCTGCCCCTGTTCTCGGAGCGTGAAACCAGGCGTCCGGGCCACGTCCCCTCCCCCCAGCGCCAGGTCTTGTCAGCTTGAGCTGGGATTCTCTTTCCAGCCGCCCCGCCCCAGAGGTGGGCGCATCTCAGCGCCGGGCGAGGGGTCCCTGTGTAACCGGCCGCCCCACCCCAGGGGTGGCTGCATCTCAGCGCTGGGCGAGGGGTCCCTGTGTAACCGGCCGCCCCACCCCAGAGGTGGCTGCATCTCAGCGCCGGGCGAGAGGTCCCTGTGTAACCGGCCGCCCCACCCCAGAGGTGGCTGCATCTCAGCGCCGGGCGAGGGGTCCCTGGGTAACCGGCCGCCCCGCCCCAGAGGTGGGCGCATCTCAGCGCCGGGCGAGGGGTCTCTGGGTAACCGGGCCGCCCCGCCCCAGAGGTGGGCGCGTCTCAGCGCCGGGCGAGGGGTCCCTGTGTAACCGGCCGCCCCGCCCCAGAGGTGGCTGCATCTCAGCGCCGGGCGAGGGGTCCCTGGGTAACCAGCCCGCCCCCCCCCAGAGGTGGGCGCATCTCAGCGCCGGGCGAGGGGTCCCCGGGTAACCGGCCGCCCCGTCCCAGAGGTGGGCGCATCGGTGGTGGGTGCTGAGTGTTTCTCTTTTTCTCTGTCCCAGATGAGGTGGGGGCGCTCGTCTTTGACATCGGCTCGTTCTCAGTCCGAGCCGGCTACGCCGGAGAAGACTGCCCCAAGGTATGTCCAGAGCCTCCCCATTGGAGTCTCTGGAACCCCCCCGTAACCTGCCTTTTGGCCGGGTGGGAGCCGGCGCCCCGCAGAGGGGACAAGCTCCTGCCCCATTCCCCGCCCCCCTGAGCCAGCCAGTCCCTGCCCTGGGGCCGGGTGGGAGCCGGTGCCCCCCGGAGGGGACAGGCCCCTGCCCCATTCCCCACCCCCCTGAACCAGCCAGTCCCTGCCCTGGGGCCGGGTGGGAGCCGGCACCCCCTAGAGGGGACAGGCCCCTGCCCCATTCCCCGTCCCCCTGAGCCAGCCAGTCCCTGCCCTGGGGCCGGGTGGGAGCCGGTGCCCCCCGGAGGGGACAGGCCCCTGCCCCATTCCCCGCCCCCCTGAGCCAGCCAGTCCCTGCCCTGGGGCTGGGTGGGAGCCGGCGCCCCCCAGAGGGGACAGGTCCCAGAGCTCACCCCCCACCCCCCGTTACAGGCGGATTTCCCCACCACGGTGGGGCTGCTGGCCCCCGAGGAGTCGGCGCTGGAGCTGGACGGGGAGAAGGAGAAGAAGCCGGGGAAGGTTTATTACATCGACACCAACTCGCTGCACGTCCCGCGGGAGAACACGGAGGTCCTGTCACCCCTCAAGAACGGCATGAGTGAGGGTTTGGCCCCCGGGGCCCCGCCACAGTCTTCCCCTGCCATGGGCCCCCCCGCCACATGACCCAACTACCCCCCTGCCATGGACCCCCGCTATCCCCCTGCCACAGCCCCCCCACCACGGGCCCCTGCTACTCCCCCGTCATGCCCCCCCACCACGAGCCCGCGCTACCCCCCGCCACGGGTCCCCGCTATCCGCCTGCCACAACCCCTCCTGCCATGGGACACAACTACCCCTCTGCCACAGGCCCCCCCGCTGTCCCCGTGCCGCGGCCCCTGCTGCCACGGGTCCCCTGCCATGGGCGCCCCGTTACTCCCTGCCACAGAACCCCCAACCACAGCTCCCCACTTCCTTCCCTGCCTCCCCCTGCCCGGGGCACCCCCCAGTGGCTTCCCCACCCCCACGGGCGACCCCACGTGGTGCAGGGGGGCTGGGGGGAAGTGGGATGATGCCACCTTAACGGAGCCCCCCCCCGTATCTCTCCCTCCCCCCCGTGTCATTCCCTCGCCCCTCCCCACGCCGCTGTCCCCCCAGTCGAGGACTGGGACTGTTTCCAGGCGATTCTGGATCACACGTACGGGAAACACGTCAAGTCGGAGCCCGGCCTGCACCCCGTGCTCATGTCCGAGGCGCCGGTAGGTCCCCCCGTGCCCCCTACGTCGCGTCCTCCCTGCACCCCGACACCCCCAATCCATCCCCTGCACCCCGACATCCCCCCGATCCACACCAACATCACCTCACTCCCCTGCACCCCGACACCCCCCGATCCACCCCCCTGCACCCCATGCTCATGTCCGAGGCGCCGGTAGGTCCCCCCGTGCCCCCTACGTCGTGTCGCCCCCGTGTCCTGACATCCCCCCGATCCACCCCAACATCACCTCACCCCCCTGCACCCCGACATCCCCCCGATCAATCATCTGCACCCCAACATCACCTCACTCCCCTGCACCCTGACACCCCCCGATCCACCCCCCTGCACCCCGTGCTCATGTCCGAGGCGCCGGTAGGTCCCCCCGTGCCCCCTACGTCGCGTCCCCCCTGCACCCCGACACTCCCCGATCCACCCCCCTGCACCCCGTGCTCATGTCCGAGGCGCCGGTAGGTCCCCCCGTGCCCCCTACGTCACGTCCCACCTGCACCCCGACATCCCCCCGATCCATCCTCTGCACCCCAACATCACCTCACTCCCCTGCACCCTGACATCCCCCCGATCCACCCTCCTGCACCCCGTGCTCATGTCCGAGGCGCCGGTAGGTCCCCCCGTGCCCACTACGTCGCATCCCCCCCTGCACCCCGACATCCCCCCGATCCATCCCCTGCACCCCGACATCCCCCCGATCCACCCCCCTGCACCCCGTGCTCATGTCCGAGGCGCCGGTAGGTCCCCCCGTGCCCCCTACGTCGTGTCGCCCCCGTGTCCTGACATCCCCCCGATCCACCCCAACATCACCTCACCCCCCTGCACCCCGACACCCCCCGATCCATCCTCTGCACCCCAACATCACCTCACTCCCCTGCACCCCGACACCCCCCGATCCACCCCCCTGCACCCCGTGCTCATGTCTGAGGCGCCGGTAGGTCCCCCCGTGCCCCCTACGTCGTGTCACCCCTGCACCCCAACACCCCCGATCCATCCTCTGCACCCCGACATCCCCCCGATCCATCCTCTGCACCCCAACATCACCTCACTCCCCTGCACCCCGACACCCCCCGATCCATCCTCTGCACCCCAACATCCCCCCGATCCATCCTCTGCACCCCAACATCACCTCACTCCCCTGCACCCCGACACCCCCCGATCCACCCCCCTGCACCCCGTGCTCATGTCCGAGGCGCCGGTAGGTCCCCCCGTGCCCCCTACGTCGTGTCGCCCCCGTGTCCTGACATCCCCCCGATCCACCCCAACATCACCTCACTCCCCTGCACCCCGACATCCCCCCGATCCACCCCAACATCACCTCACTCCCCTGCACCCCGACATCCCCCCGATCCACCCCAACATCACCTCACCCCCCTGCACCCCATGCTCATGTCCGAGGCGCCAGTAGGTCCCCCCGTACCCCCTACGTCGTGTCGCCCCCTGTGTCCTGACATCCCCCCGATCCACCCCAACATCATCTCACCCCCCTGCACCCCGACACCCCCCGATCCACCCCCCTGCACCCCGTGCTCATGTCCGAGGCGCCGGTAGGTCCCCCCGTGCCCCCTACGTTGTGTCGCCCCCCTGTGTCCTGACATCCCCCCGATCCACCCCAACATCACCTCACCCCCCTGCACCCTGACATCCCCCCGATCCATCCTCTGCACCCCAACATCACCTCACTCCCCTGCACCCCGACACCCCCCGATCCACCCCCCTGCACCCCGTGCTCATGTCCGAGGCGCCGGTAGGTCCCCCCGTGCCCCCTACGTTGTGTCGCCCCCCTGCATCCTGACATCCCCCTGATCCACCCCCGTGCCTCCCTACGTCGCATCACCCCCCCTGCACCCCGACACCCCCCGATCCACCCCCCTGCACCCTGTGCTCATGTCCGAGGTGACGGTAGGTCCCCCCGTGCCCCCTACGTCGCGTCCCCCCTGCACCCAGACATCCCCCCGATCCACCCCAACATCACCTCACTCCCCTGCACCCCGACATCCCCCGATCCACCCCCTTGCACCCCGACACCCCCCGATCCATCCCCGTGCCCCCTACGTTGCTGTCACGGAGTATTGGGGGACTCAGGGCCCTGCACCCCCGGCTTCCTGCGATTCACCATGACTCTCAGCCAGCCAGTAAAGCAGAAGGTTTATTTGGATGACAGGAATACAGTCCAAGACAGGTCTTGCAGGCACAGACAACAGGGACCCCCTCAGTTAAGTCCAGCTTGGGGTCCCAGGGCTTCCCAGCCCACCCCCCTTCGGGGGGGTCAGAGCCATCTCTGTCTCCCAGCCATCTCTCCAGCTCGCTTCCAGCACTCTGCCTTCAGCGACCCCTCCCACAGCCTTTGTTCAGTTTCCCGGGCTCAGGAGTCACCTGGCCTTCAACCCCTTCCTGGGTTCTCATGTTACACACTCAGGTATGTGCCCTCGGGCAGATCCCATCCTCCAATGCAGACTATCCCCTGTCAGCATTCACAGACCACAGTGAGAACAGGCCCAGTTTGTCACATCTCTCCCCCCTTCGAGACCGAACTGAGCAGGGTCACTTTAGCCAGTGACCCGGGGAAGTTTGAACCTACCCCCGTTCCCATGGATGCCCCCGCATCCCTCCCATTCCTTGGTGGGAGTTACACCAGGCCCCTTCCGTTCCACGCCCCCCTTAGGTCGGGGGTGCTTGATGGCACTCGCAGTTCGCATGTGGGAAGGTTTATGCGGCCTGTGCCCTTTTCCCACCCCCATACCTCTGGGGTTCCAACTGGGCTGTGGTCTTCTCCCAGCGCTCCAGTCTGGAGGTCTGTGCTTTGGGCTCTCTTGGTTTAGAGCCGCCCTTTTAACCTTGGCCACCCTCTGGAAAGGATCCTCTCTGCTGGGCAAGGGTCCTAAAGCCGTTTTCCCCTTGTCCCGGGCCTTCCTCCCCCTCTGACAGGGGTCACAGGATCCGCAGTACTGTCGGACAGTAACAAAGACCCCCGGGCCAGTAAAAGCTCCGTAGCAGCCTCTGCTGGGTACGCCAGGTTCCCTGGTGCCCTGAGAGGGGAATGGCATGGGCCCGGCACAGCAGCTGGTGGCGATACTTCTGGGGTACCACCAGCTGCCTCCTGATCCCCCCTGACTCCATTTTCCCTGGGGGAGCCCATTCTCGGTACAGGAACCCCTTCTCCCACAGGAACCTTTTCCGGCCACCTCGTCCCATGGTCTGTACCGCATTGAGGTCGGCCAGGTCCCTTATCTTCCGCAAGGAGGGATCTTTCTGCACCTCGGCCTGGAACTCAGCAGCTGGGACAGGGATGGCCACCTGCTCTCTCTCGCCGGCTGGGTCCGAAGCCGCAGCCTCCCTGAGCCGTGTCCCTGGGTGTTCCCTCCCCACCAGGTTAGGGTCCTGCGCCTCGGGCAAGGCACCCCCCCCAAGGCCAGGGCGCAGTGCCCCTCGCCGGCTCTGACCGCGGGTCACAACTAAGGCGGTCTGGGGGCTGCTTGGCCAGTCCTCTAGGTCCCCCCCCATCAACACCTCAGTGGGCAAATGGTGGTGCACTCCCACGTCCTTGGGGCCCTCCTTGGCCCCCCATTTCAGGTGTACCCTCTGTCACGGAGTCCCCGGGCAATGCTCTGGAACTGCTCCCCACAAAGCCAGTCAGGACTTTGGGGAGCCTCCTCTCCCTCGGAGCAGACTGTCTTCAGGGCAAGAAGCTCACACGGCTTCACCTCCTGGGTCTCTCCTGGGAGCATTCAGCATATGCCCCTCCGTGCGCTTCCCACGGCGAGTCCGCCCCGGCGGGGTCCTGGGGAAGCCAGAGGGTCCTGCACCCCCCACTTCACACTCAGACGTGACTCTCAGCCAGCCAGTAACACAGAGGTTTATTAGATGACAGGAACACGGTCTAAAACAGAGCTTGTAGGTACAGCGGCGAACGGGACCCCTCGGCCGGGTCCATTATGGGGTTCAGAGAGCCAGACACCCACGTCTGCCCTCACTCCTAGTCCCCAGGTAGCTCCAACTCTCAAACCCCCTCCAGCCCCTCCTTCTCTGGGCTTTGTCTCTTTCCTCGGCCAGGAGGTCACCTGATCTCTATGTTCACCTTTAGCTATTTCCTTGCAGGGGGGGAAGGGGCCCTGGCCATTTGTTGCCAGGGAGACAGAGTGTCAGTGATTTATGCAAACTGGCCTTTCCCCACCACCTAGAGACTTAAGAAATGCATAGGGGAAACTGAGGCACCCACACAGTATTTAGAGGAAACATTAAGAACAGTCCCACTTCGTCACACCCTCGCTACGGGAACCTTGAATGGGGTCCCGCCCACCCCGGTCAGGGTCAGGAAGGTGTTGGGCACCACCCGATCTGGGGCCACCACCTCGGGCCGGGCCAGTGTCACCTCTGCGCCCGTGTCCCAGTATCCATAAACTTTCTTCCCATCCACCTCCAGGGGAACAAGGCACTCGCTCCGCAGGGACAGCCCCGCGCCAACCCTGTAAACGGAGAACTTTGAATCCGGAGCATCTGGCCCCCCAGAGAAGCTGGCCGGGGGCCCTTCTCTCTCTTGAGCAGTTGATAAGCTGCCAGCCCCTCTTGCATGAGAAGCCTGCCCCTCGTCCGTCTGGGCCTCTACCAAGTTAACCCGGTGCGGGTTCGGTCTGCTCAGTCTGTCCTTGAGCTTGGGGCACTGGGCCCGAACGTGGCCTCTTCGGCCGCAGTAATAGCAGCTCATGTCCCGTGGGTCCCCTCGAGCTGGTCGGTTGTCCCTGACGCTGGGCATTCCCCGTGGGAGGGGATTCCCCATATTCCCCCTTTGGGAGGTCCCAGGGTGACTCTCTCTCTGCATCACGGCGGGCCTGTTCCTTTGGGGCTCCTCCCTGCCACCCCCTGACCGGCTCTTTACAAACTCATCAGCCAGCTGCCCGGCGTGTCGCGGGTTCTCTGGCTTTCTGTCCACCAACCACAGCCTCAGGTCGGATGGGCACCGCTCATACAGTTGCTCCAGTACCAGCAGTTTAACCAGGTCCTCCTTCGTCTGGGCCCCACCAGCCCACTTGCTGGCGTATCTTTCCATGCGGACGGCTAGTTGCAGATATGAGATCTCAGGGGTTTTATCTTGACTCCGGAACCTTTCCCGGTACATCTCAGGAGTCAGCCCAAACTCTCGTAGCAGGGCCTTTTTGAATAGTTCGTAGTCCCCTTTCTCTGCCTCTCCCAGTTGGCGGTACAATGCCACGGCTTTGGGGTCCAGTAAGGGGGTAAGGACCCGGAGTCTGTCCGCGGGATCAACCCGGTGCAGCTCGCAGGCCGTCTCAAAGGCCTCCAGGAAGTCATCCATGTCCTCCCCCTCCTTGTATGGGGCCATGATGCACTTATCAAAGCTCCGTGCAGTCCTGGGTCCCCCCTCACCCACCGCAGCCGGGGGTTCGCTGCCCTTCAATCTCGCCAGTTCCAGGTCATGCTGACGCTGTCTCTCATTCTCCTGTCTCTGTCTCTCTTTCTCCTCCCGTTCACGCTGATGCTGTCTCTCTTTCTCCTCCCGTTCATGCTGTCTCTGTCTCTCTTCACGCTGATGCTGTCTCTCTTTCTCCTCCCGTTCATGCTGTCTCTGTCGTTCACGATCCTCCAGCTCTCTCAGTTTTAGCTCTTTCTCCCATTCCAGCCAATTCCGCTCCACGGATGCCGAACGTCGCCGGGAGGATCCTCTGCTGGCCGGGGGGGTCACGGCGTCTTCGGTATTTGCTGGGCTCCTCCCCACCCTTCCCCTAGGCATAGGAAGGAGGGGTCTCGGGAAGCCCTCAGCAGCCGGCTGACCACTCCCAGCTGGGACAGACACTGGGGCCTGCGCTGCATTTGCCAGGCTGCTTCCCTGAGACACAGGGATCAGTTCATTCGCGCGATCTTCCGCCTCCAGCTGGGCAATGAGCTGTTCTTTGGTGAGCCTCCCAATGCGCAGCCGCCTCTGCTTGCACAGCTCCACCAGGTCGCTCTTAAGCCGCTTGGCATACATCTTCCTGCTGGCCACTCACCGGCCTGTGTGCTCACAGCTCCCCACAGTTCCCAGGGAGACCCCTAGTGTGCCAGCCCTTCTCGAGGTCACCACCTCTCTGCCAGGGTCGAGCTGCAGACTCCTCCGCCCCTGGGACCACTCGCTGCGATCCCCCCGGGGGACCCTGTTACTGCAAAAGTCCTTCTCACTGGTCACACACTCCCAGGGGTAATAACCGTCTCTCTCCCACTCTTCAGCACGCCTGGTCCCCGTCAATCCCCCTTCGTTTTACTGCTCCCCAGTCACTTACTGCAGGAAGCGCCGTCCACGGGGTGCAGTAGATCCCACCGCTGCCACCAGTTGTCACGGAGTATTGGGGGACTCAGGGCCCTGCACCCCCGGCTTCCTGTGATTCACCATGACTCTCAGCCAGCCAGTAAAGCAGAGGGTTTATTTGGATGACAGGAATACAGTCCAAGACAGGTCTTGCAGGCACAGACAACAGGACCCCCTCAGTTAAGTCCAGCTTGGGGTCCCAGGGCATTCCAGCCCACCCCCCTTCGCGGGGGTCAGAGCCATCTCTGTCTCCCAGCCATCTCTCCAGCCTGCTTCCAGCACTCTGCCTTCAGCGACCCCTCCCACAGCCTTTGTTCAGTTTCCCGGGCTCAGGAGTCACCTGGCCTTCAACCCCTTCCTGGGTTCTCATGTTACACACTCAGGTATGCGCCCTCGGGCAGATCCCATCCTCCAATGCAGACTATCCCAGCCCCACTCCCCTGTCAGCATTCACAGACCACAGTGAGAACAGGCCCAGTTCATCACAGTTGCGTCACCCCCCTGCGTCCTGACACCCCCGATCCACCCCCGTGCCCCCCTACGTCGCATCACCCCCCCTGCATCCCGACACCACCCGATCCATCCTCTGCACCCCGACATCCGTCACCCCCTCCACCCTGACATCCCCCCGATCCACCCCCTGCACCCCGACATCACATCACTCCCCCTGCACTCCGACACCCCCTGATCCACCCCCCTGCACCCCATCACCTTACCCCCGTGCCGTCACATCCTCCTGATCTGCACCCAACATCACCTCACCCCCTGCACTCCGACATGCCCCGATCCACCCCCTTCCTCCCGACATCACCTCACCCCCATGCCGTCACATCCCCCTGCACCCCGACATCCCCCCTGATCCCCCCTGCACCCCGACATTACCTCACACCCCCCCGCACTGCCACATCCCCCCTGTACCCCATCCCCCCGATCCGCCCCAACATCACCTCGCCCCCCTGCACCGTCACATCCCCTAATCCACCCCCAGCACCCCGACATCTCGGCTTGGCCCCCCACGGCCGCTCTCTCTCCCCACAGTGGAACACCCGCGCCAAGCGGGAGAAGCTGACCGAGCTGATGTTCGAGCATTACGCCATCCCGGCCTTCTTCCTCTGCAAGACTGCCGTGCTCACCGCGTATCCCGGAGGGGCTGGGGGGCAGGGAGCCAGATCTGGGGGGCTGGAGGACTGGTGAGGACGGGGGGGGGGGCTGGGGAGGGATTGGGGGCTGCACAGGGGGGCTGAGAAGTATCTGGGGGGCTGGAGGGGGGACTGCTGGCAGGGTGGGGGGCTAGGAAGTATCTGGGGGGCTGGAGGGGGGACGGCTGGCAAGGTGGGGGACTGGGATGGGGCTGGCAGGCTGGAGAGGACGTGGGGGGCTGCGATGCGGGGAGCTGGGCAGGGACTGGGGGGGCTATAGGGGAGATCTGGGGGGCCAGGAGGAAAATGGGGGGACCCTGGCATGGGATCCAGCAGCGAGCACCTTGGGCACTGTGGGGGGCACGTGTAGAGCACAGAGAGGGGCACCGAGAGCACCTACGAGGTGGGCGCCCGGTCCAGTGGCAGGGAGTTCCCCCGACCCCAAGAACCGTCTTGCCCCCTTGACCTCCCCACGCCCCCCAGCTTTGCCAATGGGCGCAGCACGGGGCTGGTGCTTGACAGCGGTGCCACCCACACCACAGCCATCCCCGTGCACGACGGCTACATCCTGCAGCAAGGTGGGCACTGCCCGGATGCCTGGGTTCTCGCCCCGGCTCTGGGAGGGGAGTGGGGACTGGTGGGTCAGATCGGGGGGGCTGGGAGCCAGGACTCCTGGGTTCTCTCCCCAGCTCTGGGAGGGGAGTGGGGGCTGGTGGGTCAGATCGGGGGGGGGGGGCTGGGAGCCAGGACTCCTGGGTTCTCTCCCCAGCTCTGGGAGTGGGTGGGGGCTGGTGGGTCAGATCAGGGGGGGCTGGGAGCCAGGACTCCTGGGTTCTCTCCCCGGCTCGGGGAAGGGAGTGGGCAGTGGAGGGGGGCTGGGAGCCCGAACTCCTGGGTTCATGCCCGACTCTGGGGGATTCCAGGCATCGTGAAGTCGCCGCTGGCCGGGGATTTCATCTCCATGCAGTGCCGGGAGCTCTTCCAGGAGATGAACATTGAGATCGTGCCCCCCTACATGATCGCTGCCAAGGTGCGGGGTGGGGGGGTCCCTCATGGGGGGGCAGGAAGGGACCCGGGGAGCGGCCAGGCTGGGGGAAAACAGGAATCCAGGAAGTGGGAGAGATGAGGTGGAGGAAGGGGGTTGATGGGGGTGAGGGGCTGGGGGGATCTGGGGGGGCTGGGAGGGGAATGGTTCACGGCTCCCCCCTGCCCCATCTTTCTCCCCCCCCCAGGACCCTGTGCGTGAGGGGGCCCCCCCCAACTGGAAGAAGAAGGAGAAGCTGCCCCAGGTCTCCAAATCCTGGCACAACTACACCTGCAATGTGAGCTGGGAGGGGGCCGGACGCCTGGGTTCTCTCCCCAGCTCTGGGAGGGGAGTGGGGGCTGGTGGGTTAGAGCCGGGAGGGCTGGGTTCTCTCCCCCAGTCGGTGACCCCCACATACTCTCCCGCCCCCCGCAGGAGGTGATCCAGGATTTCCAGGCCTCGGTGCTACAGGTCTCCGACTCGCCATATGATGAGCAGTGAGTGCTGGGGGGGGGGGCACCGAGGGGAGGAGGAAGGGGGGGCCCTGGGACTTGGCCACAGGGGGGGCTGGGCACTTAGCTTGGGGGGTGGGGTCTGTCGGGATGGGGTAGTCGGGGGAAGGTGCGGGGCACTGCCCCCTCTCTGCCCCCTCCCCACAGGGTGGCCGCCCAGATGCCCACCGTGCACTACGAGATGCCCAATGGCTACAACACGGACTACGGGGCCGAGCGGCTGCGCATTCCCGAAGGGCTGTTTGACCCCTCCAATGTCAAGGTGAGCCCCCCCCCAGAGCCGGGGAGAGAACCCAGGAGTCCTGGCTCCCAGCCCCCCTGCTCTAATCTACCAGTCCCCACTCCCCTCCCAGAGCCGGGGAGAGAACCCAGGAGTCCTGGCTCCCAGCCCCCCCTGTTCTAACCCACCAGCCCCCACTCCCCTCCCAGAGCCGGGGAGAGAACCCAGGAGTCCTGGCTCCCAGCCCCACCTGTTCTAACCCACCAGCCCCCACTCCCCTCCCAGAGCCGGGGAGAGAACCCAGGAGTCCTGGCTCCCAGCCCCCCCTGCTCTAACCCACCAGCCCCCACTCCCCCTCCAGAGCTGGGGAGAGAACCCAGGCGTCCTGGCTCCCAGCCCCCCCGCTCTAACCCCCCCCATTCCCAGAACCCCTGCCTTTCTTAATTGCTACCTGCCTCAGTTTCCCCAGGGGGCACCTTGTCCAGGGCTGGGCTGGGAGTTGGGGGGAGATGGTGGTGGGATATTGAGGAAGGGGGAGTCCGGGGGGAGGGCAGAAGGCCCCCCCCATTAACGACCCCCCCGATTCTCTCCCCTTCTCCAGGGTCTCTCTGGGAACACCATGCTGGGCGTCGGCCACGTGGTCACCACCAGCATTGGCATGTGTGATATCGACATCAGGCCGGTGCGTGACCCCCCCTGGCTCCCCCCTGGCCTGGGGGGTGTGGGGCTGGGCCCCCAGGCCCTGTGGGACCCCCCGCAACTGGAGTCACGTGGCTGGGCCTGTGGGGAGGGGCACCTGGTCAGCAGGCGGGACGCCGGGGTAGATGGGCCCGTGGGAGATGGGCTTGTGGGGGAGATGCTGGGGGGAGATGGGGCCGGGGGGCACCGGGGGAGGGGGACCCAGGGGTGAGGTGGGCCCGGGACTAACCGTCTCCCCGTGACTCCCAGGGTCTCTATGGCAGTGTCATTGTGACTGGGGGCAACACGCTGCTCCAGGGCTTCACTGACCGGCTGAACCGCGAGCTGTCGCAGAAAACGCCCCCCGTGAGTGTGTGTGTGTGTGTGTGTGTGCATTGAAGGGTTGTTGGGAGTTGTGGTGTTGGGGGTTGTGGGGTGTGTGTGCGTAGAGGGGTTGCTGTGGGGGTTTGTGGGGTGTGTCTGTGTGTGTGTGCGTAGAGGGGTTGCTGTGGGGTCTATGCATAGAGGGGTTGTTGTGTCGGGTGTGTGTGTGCGTAGAGGGGTTTCTGTGGGGGTTTGTGGGGTGTGTCTGTGTGTGTGTGCATAGAGGGGTTGCTGTGGGGTCTATGCATAGAGGGGTTGTTGAGGGTTGGGGTGTGTGTGTGTGCGTAGAGGGGTTGCTGTGGGGGTTTGTGGGGTGTGTCTGTGTGTGTGTGTGCGTAGAGGGGTTGCCGTGGGGTCTATGCATAGAGGGGTTGTTGAGGGTTGGGGTGTGTGTGTGTGCGTAGAGGGGTTGCTGTGGGGGTTTGTAGGATGTGTCTGTGTGTGTGTGCGTAGAGGGGTTGCTGTGGGGTCTATGCATAGAGGGGTTGTTGAGGGTTGGGGTGTGTGTGTGTGTGCGTAGAGGGGTTGCTGTGGGGGTTTGTGGGGTGTGTCTGTGTGTGTGTGCGTAGAGGGGTTGCTGTGGGGTCTATGCATAGAGGGGTTGTTGAGGGTTGGGGTGTGTGTGTGTGCGTAGAGGGGTTGCTGTGGGGGTTTGTGGGGTGTGTCTGTGTGTGTGTGCGTAGAGGGGTTGCTGTGGGGTCTATGCATAGAGGGGTTGTTGAGGGTTGGGGTGTGTGTGTGTGCATAGAGGGGTTGCTGTGGGGGTTTGTGGGGTGTGTCTGTGTGTGTGTGCGTAGAGGGGTTGCTGTGGGGTCTATGCATAGAGGGGTTGTTGAGGGTTGGGGTGTGTGTGTGTGCATAGAGGGATTGCTGTGGGGGTTTGTGGGGTGTGTCTGTGTGTGTGTGCGTAGAGGGGTTGCTGTGGGGTCTATGCATAGAGGGGTTGTTGAGGGTTGGGGTGTGTGTGTGTGCATAGAGGGGTTGCTGTGGGGGTTTGTGGGGTGTGTCTGTGTGTGTGTGCGTAGAGGGGTTGCTGTGGGGTCTATGCATAGAGGGGTTGTTGAGGGTTGGGGTGTGTGTGTGTGCATAGAGGGGTTGCTGTGGGAGTTTGTGGGGTGTGTCTGTGTGTGTGTGCGTAGAGGGGTTTCTGTGGGGGTTTGTGGGGTGTGTCTCTGTGTGTGTGCGTAGAGGGGTTGCTGTGGGTTGTGTCTATCTGTGTGTGCGGCGCTGCCCCCTGCTGGCCAGTCCCGCGGGTGTGCTCGGTGCTGGCCAGTTGGGGGCCTCTCCCCACCCCCCCTGTGTTCCCCCAGAGCATGCGCCTCAAACTCATCGCCAGCAACAGCACCATGGAGCGGAGATTCAGCCCCTGGATTGGGGGGTCCATTCTTGCCTCGCTGGTGAGTGCCCCGGGGGGGCCGGACGCCTGGGTTCTCTCCCGGCGCTGGGAGGGGAGTGGGGCTGGTGGGTCAGAGCAGGGGGGCAGGGGCTGGGAGCCCGGACTCCTGGGTTCTCTCCCCGGCTCTGGGAGGGGAGTGGGGGCTGGTGGGTTAGAGCAGGGGGGCGGGGGCTGGGAGCCAGAACTCCTGGGTTCTCTCCCCGGCTCTGGGAGGGGAGTGGGGGCTGGTGGTTAGAGCAGGGGGGGCTGGGAGCCAGGACTCCTGGGTTCTCTCCCCAGCTCTGGGAGGGGAGTGGGGGCTGGTGGTTAGAGCAGGGGGGGCTGGGAGCCAGAACTCCTGGGTTCTCTCCCCGGCTCTGGGAGGGGAGCGGGGGCTGGTGGTTAGAGCAGGGGGGCCTGGGAGCCAGGACTCCTGGGTTCTCTCCCTGGCTCTGGGAGGGCAGTGAGGGCGGGTGGGTCAGAGCAGGGGGGCTGGGAGCCAGGACTCCTGGGTTCTCTCCCCAGCTCTGGGAGGGGAGGGGGGCTGGTGGGTTGGAGCGGGGGGGCTGGGAGCCAGGACTCCTGGGTTCTCTCCTGATCTCTTCTCCCCAGGGCACTTTCCAGCAGATGTGGATCTCCAAGCAGGAGTACGAAGAGGGCGGGAAGCAGTGTGTGGAGCGGAAGTGCCCCTGAGGCAGCCGGCGCCCCTGGCGGTGGGGCTGGGGGTCCCCCTCCCCACCCCCCTCCGTCCAGTCCCCAAGCTGTGTTTCTCACCGTTATGCTCACAACACCTTTGGCGGGGGAGGGTCCAATGGGAAACAGTCCAAAACAGAGCCCCCCCAATTCTTTCCCTACTCCCCCCCCGTCACAGCCCCCCTTGGGCTGTGCTGTTCCCCTCCCCCCGGTGCCCCTCGCTAGCTCGTTATGTGGTTCGTTAATTGGGTCGGTTCATTTTCACGCGGGCGAATGTGGCGTCTGGACAATGGCCCCCAATAAACGTCCAGAAAGAAAACCGTCCAGTGGTGTCTTCGTAATGTCGCCTAGATGTGAAAGGAACCCAGGTGTCCGGGCTCCCAGCCCCCCCTGCTCTAGCCCCCCCTCTCCTCCCCTCCCCTCCCAGAGCTGGGGAGAGAACCCAGGAGTCCTGGCTTCCAGCCCCCCCTGCTCTGACCCACCAGCCCCCACTCCCCTCCCAGAGCCGGGGAGAGAACCCAGGAGTCCTGGCTCCCAGCCCCCCCTGCTCTAACCCACCAGCCCCCACTCCCCTCCCAGAGCCGGGGAGAGAACCCAGGAGTCCTGGCTCCCAGCCCCCCCTGCTCTAACCCACCAGCCCCCCACTCCCTTCCCAGAGCCGGGGAGAGAACCCAGGAGTCCTGGCTCCCAGCCCCCCCTGCTCTAACCTACCAGCCCCCACTCCCCTCCCAGAGCCGGGGGGAGAACCCAGGAGTCCTGGCTCCCAGCCACCCCTGCTCTGACCCACCAGCCCCTGCTCCCCTCCCAGAGCCGGGGAGAGGACCCAGGAGTCCTGGCTCCCAGCCCCCCAAGCTCTGACCCACCAGCCCCCGCTCTCCTCCCAGAGCCGGGGAGAGAACCCAGGAGTCCTGGCTCCCAGCCCCCCCTGCTCTAACCCACCAGCCCCCACTCCCCTCCCAGAGCCGGGGAGAGAACCCAGGAGTCCTGGCTCCCAGCCCCCCCTGCTCTGACCGACCAGCCCCCACTCCCCTCCCAGAGATGTGGATAGCATCCAATTAGGCCCCAGGGTCGGGGCCTGGCTTGCTTGGGGGTGGGGAAGGACTGCTGGCATTTTCCCCTCTTGGGGGCGCCGGCCTCGATGGGGGCGGGGGGGGGTTGCTAGGCGCTGGGTTGTTTGCATTTCCAGCCCCGTGGGTGGTTCTGACCTTTGGGTCTGGGTGGGGCGGGATCGCCCTGCCTGGCTTCCCCCCCGTCCCCACCCCCCTTATCTCCTCCCGTGGGTTCCCTGGACATTCACCCTTCAGGGCTGACGCATTCGCCTGCCCCACCCCGGCGGGGGGCAATTAACCTGCCTGCCCTGTCCCAGGGGTTCACCTCCCCCGCCCCCGCCCCATGGGAGACCCTCCGAGCTGGGGAACAGGGGTTGGGCTGCTTGCTCCATGACCCACACACAGCCCCTCCCCCCCCGGGGTAGCCCCCCAAGCCGTGGCACTGGACGTCAGCTATTCACTGAGCGACCGGCTCAGGCTCTCTGCAGGCTCCGGCAGCGTCACCGCCTCGGTGACACCCAGGGCGGTTCACACCTCTCCGAGCGACCGGCTCAGGCTCTCTGCAGACTCCGGCAGCGGCACCGTGCCGGCGACACCCAGGGCGGTTCACACCTCTCCGAGCGTCCGGCTCAGGCTCTCTGCAGACTCCGGCAGCGGCACTGTGCCGGCGACACCCAGGGCGGTTCACACCTCTCCGAGCGTCCGGCTCAGGCTCTCTGCAGACTCCGGCAGCGTCACCGCCTCGGTGACACCCAGGGCGGTTCACACCTCTCCGAGCGTCCGGCTCACGCTCTCTGCAGACTCCGGCAGCGTCACCGCCTCGGTGACACCCAGGGCGGTTCACACCTCTGCGAGCGACCGGCTCAGGCTCTCTGCAGACTCTGGCAGCGGCACCGCCTCGGTGACACCCAGGGCGATTCACACCTCTCCGAGCGACCGGCTCAGGCTCTCTGCAGACTCCGGCAGCGTCACCGCCTCGGTGACACCCAGGGCGGTTCACACCTCTCCGAGCGACCGGCTCAGGCTCTCTGCAGACTCCGGCAGCGTCACCGCCTCGGTGACACCCAGGGCGGCTCACACCTCTCAGAGCGTCCGGCTCACGCTCTCTGCAGGCTCCGGCAGCGTCACCGCCTCGGTGACACCCAGGGCAGTTCACACCTCTCCGAGCGTCCGGCTCAGGGTCTCTGCCGACTCCGGCAGTGTCGCCGCGTTGGTGGCACCCAGGGCGGTTCACACCTCTCCGAGCGACCGGCTCAGGCTCTCTGCAGACTCCGGCAGGGTCGCCGCGTTGGTGGCACCCAGGGCGGTTCACACCTCTCCGAGCGACCGGCTCAGGCTCTCTGCAGACTCCGGCAGCGTCGCTGCATTGGTGGCACCGAGGGCGGTTCACACCTCTCCGAGCGACCGGCTCAGGCTCTCTGCAGACTCCGGCAGGGTCGCCGCGTTGGTGACACCCAGGGCGGTTCACACCTCTCCGAGCGACCGGCTCAGGCTCTCTGCAGACTCCGGCAGGGTCGCCGCGTTGGTGGCACCCAGGGCGGTTCACACCTCTCCGAGCGACTGGCTCAGGCTCTCTGCCGACTCCGGCAGCATCGCCGCGTTGGTGGCACCGAGGGCGGTTCACACCTGTGACGAATTGGGACTGTTCTTACTGTGGTCTGGGAATGCTGACAGGGGAGTGTGGCTAGGACGGTCTGCATTGGGGGATGGGAGACTGACCGAGGGAGAATACCTGAGCATGTAACTGAGAACCCAGGAAGGGGTTAGAGGCCCGGTGACACCTTTGCCCGGAGACTGAACAAAGGCTGTGGGAGGGGTCGCTGAAGGCAGAGTCTCGGAAGCTGGCTGGTGACATGGCTGGGAAGCAGAGATGGCTCTGACCTCCCAAGGGGGCTGTGGGGCCTGAGGATCCCAAGATGGACCTAACTGAGGGGGGGTCCTGTGGTCTGTGCCTGCAAGACCTGTCTTGGACTGTATTCCTGTCGTCTAAATAAACCTTCTGCTTTACTGGCTGGCTGAGAGTCACGGTGAATCACAGGAAGCCGGGGGTGCAGGGCCCTGAGTCCCCCAATACTCCGTGACAACTGGTGGCAGCGGCGGGATCTACTGCACCCCGTGGACGGCGCTTCCTGCAGTAAGTGACTGGGGAGCAGTAAAACGAAGGGGGATTGACGGGGACCAGGCCTGCTGAAGAGTGAGAGAGAGACGGTTTCACCCCTAGGAGTGTGTGACCAGCGAGAAGGACTTTTGCAGTAACAGGGTCCCCCGGGGGGATCGCAGCGAGTGGTCCCAGGGGCGGAGGAGTCTGCAGCTCGACCCTGGCAGAGAGGCGGTGACCTCGAGAAGGGCTGGCACACTAGGGGTCTCCCTGGGAACTGTGGGGAGCTGTGAGCACACAGGCCGGTGAGTGGCCAGCAGGAAGATGTATGCCAAGCGGCTTAAGAGCGACCTGGTGGAGCTGTGCAAGCAGAGGCGGCTGCGCATTGGGAGGCTCACCAAAGAACAGCTCATTGCCCGGCTGGAGGCGGAAGATCGCGCGAATGAACTGATCCCTGTGTCTCAGGGAAGCAGCCTGGCAAATGCAGCGCAGGCCCCAGTGTCTGTCCCAGCTGGGAGTGGTCAGCCGGCTGCTGAGGGCTTCCCGAGACCCCTCCTTCCTATGCCTAGGGGAAGGGTGGGGAGGAGCCCAGCAAATACCGAGGGCGCCGTGACCCCCCCGGCCAGCAGGGGATCCTCCCGGCGACGCTCGCCGGTCAGCAGAGGATCCTCCCGGCGACGCGTGGCATCCGTGGAGCGGAATTGGCTGGAATGGGAGAAAGAGCTAAAACTGAGAGAGCTGGAGGATCGTGAACAACAGAGACAGCATGAACGGGAGGAAAAAGAGAAACAGAGGCAGCATGAAGAGAGACAGCGTCAGCATGAACTGGAACTGGCGAGATTGAAGGGCAGCGAACCCCCGGCTGCGGTGAGTGAGGGGGGACCCAGGACTGCACGGAGCTTTGATAAGTGCATCCTGGCCCCACGCAAGGAGGGGGAGGACATGGATGACTTCCTGGATGCCTTTGAGACGGCCTGCGAGCTGCACCGGGTTGATCCCGCGGACAGACTCCGGGTTCTCACCCCCTTACTGGACCCCAAAGCCGTGGCATTGTACCGCCAACTGGAAGAGGCGGAGAAAGGGGACTACGAACTATTCAAAAAGGCCCTGCTACGTGAGTTTTGGGCTGGCTCCTGAGATGTACCGGGAAAGGTTCCGGAGTCAGGATAAAACCCCTGAGATCTCATATCTGCAACTAGCCGTCCGCATGGAAAGATACGCCAGCAAGTGGGCAGATGGGGCCCAGACGAAGGAGGACCTGGTCAAACTGCTGGTACTGGAGCAACTGTATGAGCGGTGCCCATCCGACCTGAGGCTGTGGTTGAGGGACAAAAAACCAGAGAACCCGCGACATGCAGGCCGGCTGGCCAATGAGTTTGTAAAGAGCCGGTCAGGAGATAACAGGGAGGATTCCCAAAGGAACAGTCCCACCACAACGCAGAGAGAGAGTCACCATGGGACCTCCCCGTGGGAAAATACAGAAAAACCCCCATCAAAGGGGAACATCCGGCGTCAGGACCATCCGACCCACTCAAGGGGACCCATGGGACATGGGCTGCTACCACTGTGGCCAGAGAGGTCACATACAGGCCCAGTGCCCCAGGCTCAGGGACAGACTGAGCAGACCGAACCCACAGAGGGTTGACTGGGTAGAGACCCAGCCAGACGAGGGGCAGCATTCCCAGGGAAGGGGGGCTGGCAGAGTACCACCTGCTAAGGAGGGAGGAGAGCTCCAGGCCAGCCCCTCTTGGGGGCTGGATGCTCCAGACTCAGGGTTTTTGGTTTATACGGTGGGCGCGGGGCGGTCCCTCCGGAGAGAGTACCTTGTTCCCCTGGAGGTGGATGGGAGGAAGGTCAATGGATACTGGGATACGGGCGCAGAGGTGACGCTGGCCCGGCCCAAGGTGGTGGCCCCAGATCAGATGGTACCCAACACCTACCTGACCCTGACGGGGGTGGGCGGGACACCAGTCAAAGTGCCCATGGCAAGGGTACACCTGAAGTGGGGGGCCAAGGAGGGCCCCAAGGATGTGGGGGTACACCCGTATTTGCCCACTGAGGTGTTGATGGGGGGGGATCTGGAGGACTGGCCAAGCAACCCCCAGGGTGCCCTGGTTGTGACCTGCAGTCAGAGCCGGTGAGGGGCACTGCGCCCTGGCCTTGGGGGGGGTGCCTTGCCTGAGGCGCAGGACCCTAACCTGGAGGGGAGGGAACGCCCAGGGACACGGCTCAGGGAGGCTGCAGCTTCAGACCCAGCGGGCGAGAAAGAGCAGGTGGCCATCCCTGTCACAGCTGCTGAGTTCCAGGCCGAGGTGCAGAAAGATCCCTCCTTGCGGAAGATAAGGGACCTGGCCGACCTCAATGCGGTACAGACCATGGGACGAGGTGGCCAGAAAAGGTTCCTGTGGGAGAAGGGGTTCCTGTACCGAGAATGGGCTCCCCCAGGGAAAATGGAGTCAGGGGGGATCAGGAGGCAGCTGGTGGTACCCCAGAAGTATCGCCGCCAGCTGCTGTGCTGGGCCCATGACATTCCCCTCGCAGGGCACCAGGGAACCTGGCGTACCCAGCAGAGGCTGCTACGGAGCTTTTACTGGCCTGGGGTCTTTGTTACTGTCCGACAGTACTGCCGATCCTGTGACCCCTGTCAGAGGGGGAGGAAGGCCTGGGACAAGGGGAAAACGGCCTTAGGACCCTTGCCCATCATAGAGGAGCCTTTCCAGAGGGTGGCCAGGGTAAAAAGGGGGGCTCTGAATGAAGAGAGCCCGAATCACAGACCTGTAGACTGGAGCGCTGGGAGAAGACCCCAGCCCAGTTGGAACCCCAGAGGTATGGGGGTGGGAAAAGGGCACAGGCCGCATAAACCTTCCCACATGCGAACTGCGAGTGCCATCGAGCACCCCCGACCTAAGGGGGGGGGGGGCGTGAAACTGGAGGGGCCTGGTGTAATTCTCACCAAGGAATGGGAGGGATGCGGGGACATCCATGGGAACGGGGGTAGGTTTGAACTTCCCCGGGTCACTGGCTAAAGTGACCCTGCTCAGTTCGGTCTCGAAGGGGAGAGATGTGACGAACTGGGACTGTTCTTACTGTGGTCTGTGAATGCTGAGTGGGGAGTGTTGGCTGGGAAGGTCGCAGGGGAGTGTGGCTAGGACGGTCTGCACTGGGGGATGGGAGACTGACCGAGGGAGAATACCTGAGCGTGTAACATGAGAACCCAGGAAGGGGTTAGAGGCCAGGTGTCACGGAGTATTGGGGAACTCAGGGCCCTGCACCCCCGGCTTCCTGCGATTCACCATGACTCTCAGCCAGCCAGTAAAGCAGAAGGTTTATTTGGATGACAGGAATACAGTCCAAGACAGGTCTTGCAGGCACAGACAACAGGGCCCCCCTCAGTCAGGTCCAGCTTGGGGTCCCAGGGCATGCCAGCCCACCCCCCTTGGGGGGTCAGAGCCATCTCTGCCTCCCAGCCATCTCTCCAGCTCGCTTCCAGCACTCTGCCTTCAGCGACCCCTCCCACAGCCTTTGTTCAGTTTCCCGGGCCCCGGAGTCATCTGACCTCCAACCCCCTCCTGGGTTCTCATGTTACAAGCTCAGGTATGTTCCCTTGGGCCGGCACCCATCCCCCGATGCAGACCATCCTAGTCACACTCCCCTGTCAGCATTCACACACCCCAGCAAGAACAGTCCCAGTTCGTCACATCTCTCCCCCCTTCGAGACCGAACTGAGCAGGGTCACTTTAGCCAGTGACCTGGGGAAGTTCGAACCTACCCCCGTTCCCATGGATGCCCCCGCATCCCTCCAGTTCCTTGGTGGGAGTTACACCAGGCCCCTTCCGTTCCACGCCCCCCCTTAGGTCGGGGGTGCTTGATGGCACTCGCAGTTCGCATGTGGGAAGGTTTATGCGGCCTGTGCCCTTTTCCCACCCCCATACCTCTGGGGCTCCAACTGGGCTGTGGTCTTCTCCCAGCACTCCAGTCTGGAGGTCTGTGCTTTGGGCCCTCTTGGTTCAGAGCCGCCCTTTTAACCTTGGCCACCCTCTGGAAAGGATCCTTTATGCTGGGCAAGGGTCCTAAAGCTGTTTTCCCCTTGTCCCAGGCCTTCCTCCCCCTCTGACAGGGGTCACAGGATCTGCAGTACTGTCGGACAGTAACAAAGACCCCAGGCCAGTAAAAGCTCCGTAGCAGCCTCTGCTGGGTACGCCAGGTTCCCTGGTGCCCTGAGAGGGGAATGTCATGGGCCCGGCACAGCAGCTGGCGGCGATACTTCTGGGGTACCACCAGCTGCCTCCTGATCCCCCCTGACTCCATTTTCCCTGGGGGAGCCCATTCTCGGTACAGGAACCCCTTCTCCCACAGGAACCTTTTCCGGCCACCTCGTTCCATGGTCTGTACCGCATTGAGGTCGGCCAGGTCCCTTATCTTCCGCAAGGAGGGGTCTCTCTGTAACTCGGCCTGGAACTCAGCAGCTGGGACAGGGATGGCCACCTGCTCTTTCTCGCCCGCTGGGTCCGAAGCTGCAGCCTCCCTGAGCCGCGTCCCTGGGCGTTCCCTCCCCACCAGGTTAGGGTCCTGTGCCTCAGGCAAGGCACCCCCCCCAAGGCCAGGGCGCAGGGCCCCTCGCCGGCTCTGACTGCGGGTCACAACCAGTGCCTTTTGGGGGTTGCTTGGCCAGTTCTCCAGGTCCCCCCCCATCAATACCTCAGTGGGCAAATACGGGTGTACCCCCACATCCTTGGGGCCCTCCTTGGCCCCCCACTTCAGGTGTACCCTTGCCACGGGCACTTTGACTGGTGTTCCGCCCACCCCCGTCAGGGTCAGGTAGGAGTTGGGCACCACCTGATCTGGGGCCACCACCTCGGGCCGGGCCAGCGTCACCTCTGCGCCCGTATCCCAGTATCCATTGACCTTCCTCCCATCCACCTCCAGGGGAACAAGGTACTCTCTCCGGAGGGACAGCCCCGCGCCCACCGTATAAACCAAAAACCCTGAGTCTGGGGCATCCAGCCCCCTAGAGGAGCTGGCCTGGGGCCCTTCTCTCTCTTGAGCAGTTGATAAGCTGCCAGCCCCTCTTGCGTGAGAAGCCTGCCCCTCGTCCGTCTGGGCCTCTACCAAGTTAACCCTATGCGGGTTCGGTCTGCTCAGTCTGTCCTTGAGCTTGGGGCACTGGGCCCGAACGTGGCCTCTTCGGCCGCAGTAATAGCAGCTCATGTCCTGTGGGTCCCCTCGAGCCGGTCGGTTGTCCCTGACGCTGGGCATTCCCCGTGGGAGGGGATTCCCCATATTCCCCCTTTGGTAGGTCCCAGGGTGACTCTCTCTCTGCATCGCGGCGGGCCTGTTCCTTTGGGGCTCCTCCCTGCCACCCCCTGACCGGCTCTTTACAAACTCATCAGCCAGCTGCCCGGCGTGTCGCGGGTTCTCTGGCTTTCTGTCCACCAACCACAGCCTCAGGTCGGATGGGCACCGCTCATACAGTTGCTCCAGTACCAGCAGTTTAATCAGGTCCTCCTTCGTCTGGGCCCCACCAGCCCACTTGCTGGCGTATCTTTCCATGCGGGCGGCTAGTTGCAAATATGAGATCTCAGGGGTTTTATCTTGACCCCGGAACCTTTCCCGGTACATCTCAGGAGTCAGCCCAAACTCTCGTAGCAGGGCCCTTTTGAATAGTTCGTAGTCCCCTTTCTCTGCCTCTCCCAGTTGGCGGTACAATGCCACGGATTTGGGGTCCAGTAAGGGGGTAAGGACCTGGAGTCTGTCCGCGGGATCCACCCGGTGCAGCTCGCAGGCCGTCTCAAAGGCCTCCAGGAAGTCATCCATGTCCTCCCCCTCCTTGTATGGGGCCATGATGCACTTATCAAAGCTCCGTGCAGTCCTGGGTCCCCCCTCACTCACCGCAGCCGGGGGTTCGCTGCCCCTCAGTCTCGCCAGTTCCAGTTCGCGCTGATGCTGTCTCTCATTCTCCTGTCTCTGTCTCTCATTCTCCTGTCTCTGTCTCTCATTCTCCTCCCGTTCATGCTGATGCTGTCTCTCATTCTCCTCCCGTTCACGCTGATGCTGTCTCTCTTTCTCCTCCCGTTCATGCTGACGCTGTCTCTCTTCATGCTGTCTCTGTTGTTCACGATCCTCCAGCTCCCTCAGTTTTAGCTCTTTCTCCCATTCCAGCCAATTCCGCTCCCCGGATGCCGAACGTCGCCGGGAGGCTCCTCTGCTGGCCGGCGGGCTTCGCCGGGGGGACCCCCTGCTGGCCGGGGGGATCACGGCGCCTTCGGTATTTGCTGGGCTCCTCCCCACCCTTCCCCTAGGCATAGGAAGGAGGGGTCTCGGGAAGCCCTCAGCAGCCGGCTGACCACTCCCAGCTGGGACAGACACTGGTGCCTGCGCTGCATTTGCCAGGCTGCTTCCCTGAGACACAGGGATCAGTTCATTCGCGCGATCTTCCGCCTCCAGCTGGGCAATGAGCTGTTCTTTGGTGAGCCTCCCAATGCGCAGCTGCCTCTGCTTGCACAGCTCCACCAGGTCGCTCTTAAGCCGCTTGGCATACATCTTCCCGCTGGCCACTCACCGGCCTGTGTGCTCACAGCTCCCCACAGTTCCCAGGGGGACCCCTAGTGTGCCAGCCCTTCTCGAGGTCACCACCTCTCTGCCAGGGTCGAGCTGCAGACTCCTCCGCCCCTGGGACCACTCGCTGCGATCCCCCCGGGGGACCCTGTTACTGCAAAAGTCCTTCTCGCTGGTCACACACTCCCAGGGGTAATAACCGTCTCTCTCCCACTCTTCAGCGTGCCTGGTCCCCGTCAATCCCCCTTCGTTTTACTGCTCCCCAGTCACTTACTGCAGGAAGCGCCGTCCACGGGGTGCAGTACATCCCACCGCTGTCACCAGTTGTCACGGAGTATTGGGGAACTCAGGGCCCTGCACCCCCGGCTTCCTGCGATTCACCATGACTCTCAGCCAGCCAGTAAAGCAGAAGGTTTATTTGGATGACAGGAATACAGTCCAAGACAGGTCTTGCAGGCACAGACAACAGGGCCCCCCTCAGTCAGGTCCAGCTTGGGGTCCCAGGGCATGCCAGCCCACCCCCCTTGGGGGGTCAGAGCCATCTCTGCCTCCCAGCCATCTCTCCAGCTCGCTTCCAGCACTCTGCCTTCAGCGACCCCTCCCACAGCCTTTGTTCAGTTTCCCGGGCCCCGGAGTCATCTGACCTCCAACCCCCTCCTGGGTTCTCATGTTACAAGCTCAGGTATGTTCCCTTGGGCCGGCACCCATCCCCCGATGCAGACCATCCTAGTCACACTCCCCTGTCAGCATTCACACACCCCAGCAAGAACAGTCCCAGTTCGTCACACCAGGTGACACCTCCGCCGGGAAACTGGACAAAGGCTGGGGAGAGAGTTTCAGAGCTGGCTGGTGGAAGGGCTGGGAGGCAGACGGGGCTCTGACCCCCAAGGGGGGCTGGGGCGCCCTGGGACCCCAAGATGGACCTAACTGAGGGGGATCCTGTGGTCTGTGCCTGCAAGACCTGTCATGGACTGTGTTCCTGTCGTCTAAATAAACCTTCTGCTTTACTGGCTGGCTGAGAGTCACGGTGAATCGCAGGAAGCCGGGGGTGCAGGGCCCTGAGTCCCCCCACACTCTGTGACAACACCTCTCCGAGCGACCGGCTCAGGCTCTCTGCAGACTCCGGCAGGGTCGCCGCGTTGGTGGCACCCAGGGCGATTCACACCTCTCCGAGCGACCGGCTCACGCTCTCTGCAGACTCCGGCAGGGTCGCCGCGTTGGTGGCACCCAGGGCGGTTCACACCTCTCCGAGCGACCGGCTCAGGCTCTCTGCAGACTCCGGCAGCGTCGCCGCTCAGCTTGGGCCAGGGCTGCAGCTCGCTTTATGGCCCAGCTCCTCAGCTCGTTATTGGCTTTGTTTGACGCCAGCAGCCAGGGCTGCTATGGCGACAGGCTGAAAACACCCGGGTCAGAAGGGCGTTGATGTTCGTGCCATCCCCAGGGCTGGCTCGCCGGTTGCCTGGGTTCCATGACTCAGCTTGACCCCTGTACGATCTGCTCTCCCCGCCCTCCCGTGCCTCAGTTTCCCTGCCTGCCCTCGGTCTATGGCATGGCTGTGGGGCAGGCGCCGTGCACGCTGGGGTCCTGGCCTAGCCGGCTGGAAAGGTGACTACAGCACCTGGCCATCAGGGTAATAGAAGTACTGAAGACCTCCAGCTTCCAGTGGCAGGAGTCCCGCAGGCCCCAGGGGGCAGGAGTGAGTCCTGATCCCGTTCGCCTCAGGCACCCGGCCACCCACCCTGAACTCTGCACACCGTGTCAGCAGTACGGCTCTGGCTGCCGCCCAAGACAAGGCAAATTCCCCTTCATTAAAAATTAACACCAACGGCTGAATCACATGGGTCGAGAACCCAGGAGTCCTGGCTCCCTGTCCCTACTGCTCTAACCCACCGGCCCCCACTCCCCTCCCAGAGCCGGGGAGAGAACCCAGGCGTCCTGACTCCCAGCCCCCCTGCTCTAACCCACCGGCCCCCACTCCCCTCCCAGAGCCGGGGAGAGAACCCAGGAGTCCTGGCTCCCAGCCCCCCCTGCTCTAACCACCAGCCCCCACTCCCCTCCTAGAGCCGCGGAGAGAACCCAGGAGTCCTGGCTCCCAGCCCCCCCTGCTCTAACCCGCCGGCCCCCACTCCCCTCCTAGAGCCGCGGAGAGAACCCAGGAGTCCTGGCTCCCAGCCCCCCCTGCTCTAACCCACCAGCCCCTACTCCCCTCCCAGAGCCAGGGAGAGAACCCAGGAGTCCTGGCTCCCAGCCCCCCCTGCTCTAACCCACCAGCCCCCACTCCCCTCCCAGAGCCAGGGAGAGAACCCAGGAGTCCTGGCTCCCAGCCCCCCCTGCTCTAACCCACCAGCCCCCACTCCCCTCCCAGAGCCGGGGAGAGAACCCAGGAGTCCTAGGGTGTGGCTCGAGGCGTCAGGGGAGGTACAAGGTCGATCCACGTCTCCAGGGCGTGGAGGGCGGAGGGGGTAATGAAAAGTGGTTGCATCATGAAGATACGACCATGGGTCCCCTGTGGGGTGGGGTGGGGTGGGGCACGGGGCGTGTGTCAGGGGTGGGGCACAGGGTGGGGGGCAGGAGTATATCTGCCCGTGGGAACCACTGGGTCAGCCTAGACGTCCGTGAATTCATCCGCCATGGGCCTGGGGGGCAGGTACTGGCTCTGCCTTCTCCTGGTCCTGGGGGGCACTGCTGCGGCTTGGTGAGTTACTGGTTCTGGGAGCCAGGATGCCTGGGTTCTTTCCCCGGCTGTGGGAGGGGTGTGGGGGCTGGTGGGTCAGAGAAGGGGGGGCTGGGAGCCAGGACTCCTGGGTTCTCTGCCTGGCTCTGGGAGGGGAGTGATACAGTTTGCAGACGACACACAAACTGGTGTGTGTGTGTGTGAGAAGAGGGGGGTCACGTTAGCTCCCCCCACGGTGATCCCCTTCCTGGTTAATTGATCAATCGACTCTGAAGCCTCTCCCTAGCAACCCCTCGATCGGGGCCGGACATGGGGAGCTGGCCCCTGATAAAGTCGGCGCAGGGGTGGGACTCTGGGCAGACCGGGACCACGAATTCCCACGCGCTCCTTTGACACCTCCATCGGCCCCGGGCTCCGTGCTTGCAACGGACTTGGGAAAAAAAAAGAACTTTTGCCATTGGTTTTTGTGTCTTTTCCTAGTTGTTCTGCAATTTCCTTCTGGGCCTCCTGACATGTCCCGCTGAATTTGAGCCGCTGTTTGGGGCGCTTGTTAAACTGCCTGTGATGGTACTGCCCGTGGGAGCCGGCTGAGGTCACTCAATCAGGGTGAACCTGCAAACAGAACGGGGCAGACAAACCCCAAACGCTGGGGGATTTTCCAATACTGAGATTTACCAGCACAGCCTCTGTATTACCTCCCTGGTTACTCAGACCCCCAAACAACGCAGTTCCCTTAAAGTGCCCGGCCTCTGGCCTCCGTCCACAGGGCCGGCTCTAGGTTTTTGCTGCCCCAAGCAAAAAAATTTTTGGCTGCCCCCTCACCACCCCCACCCCCCCCCACCCCCGTTCTTTCTTTTTGGCTTTTACACATGTTTGCACTTTGCAGTTTTGTTTTGACTTTTTAAAATTAAAAAAAAAAAAGAAAACAGAGAATTTGTAGTTAGTGAAATAAAACAATTTCCTACTAGCGTAATTTTAACATTTAATTTTAACAAAAACACAATTACAAACAATTTGAGTTCAACTAGACACTGTAATGAAAAACGTTAGTGTCTTCCAGTTTCTCATAAATTAAAAGAATTTATATGAACTGAATTTTTCTGGTTTTTATACTTGCGTAGTCTTTTAATAAGTCAGTGAAATCTAAATTTTTTGCAATAGTACTTTCAATTGAAATTAATGCCAGTCCTGACAAATGATTTTGAGACATGGTGGACCTCAAATAATTTTTTAGTAATTTCAGTTTTGAGAAACTGCGCTCACCAGAAGCCACCAATACTGGTAATGTTAAAAGAATGCGTAATGGTATAGCAGTGTTTGGAGTGAAAAAATCATTTCTTGCTATAAATTCTAATACTTTTAGAGGAGAAGTTTTAGGACTTATTAGCTCAGATAAAGCTATTAATTCATCATCCAATTCTACTGCATCAATGCCAGCAGCGTTATCAGTACTGAGCGCTAAGTGTAGGTCTTGGCACTGCTTCATGAGGTCTTCTTTGGAAAACTGATTTTTAATATTTCCAATATCGTCTAAAAATTGAAAAGTTTCACAATGACCATGCAACTGACAAAATCTTTCTTCAATTGAAGTTATAGCTACGTCCAAAATACAACAGAAACATTCAACTTGAAACCTTTCGTTTGGATCGAGAATAGGATCATCGTGAACCTCATAATAAAACTGTCTTGTTTTTTTCCGAGGACGAATGAATTGTTGAGGTGCAAACGTTGGTTCAAAATCAAGATCCTCTGCTATAGTTGTTGCTTCTTTGACAGTTTCTTCAAATCCTTCATCTGAACGGTATTTTTTTAAACATTCGGGCGTTTTATTCAAAATCATCTTTGCCTCGGATATGTCTATGGTTATGTTCTGCATAACTTTGCTGGTCAAATTAATTTGATTTCGAATATTGTGCCAAATAACCATGCAACATGAACATTGAAACTGCATCATTTTCTGAGCCAATGTCATGTCGAAATGAAGGATCATACGACAAGTCCTGGCTTATTTCGAATAGTGCATCGTAAATCTCTCCCAATGAATATCGGAATGGGCTAATAGCTTCTATCCTGCTTTCCCATCTAGTTTGACTCAGAGGTTTAAGTGTGAGTTTCTGTTCAAGATGCTTCTTCAAGACTGCCCAACGGTGTGTGGAAGCACTAAAAAAGTTGTAAATTGCTTGCAATGTGGTAAAATATGAAACGGCATCTTTAGATGATTTGGCGGCATCGCTGACAACCAGATTGAGCGAATGCGCATGGCAAGGAATGAAAAACGCTCGATTGTTTAAATTCAATATTCTTTGCTGTACACCTGCATGTCGTCCTCGCATGTTTGAGCCGTTATCATACCCTTGGCCGCACATATTTTCTAAAGGTATTCCATAGTGTTCCAATCTCTGTAGAATTACATCAGTGAGGACTTTCCCAGTGGTTTCGTTCACTGGTATAAATTCTAGAAAGTGTTCACAAATTTTCACTTCTGCATTTTCATCAGTTTTCAGAAATCGTAAAACTATTGACATTTGCTCAGTTTTGCTCGGATCTTGAGTACAATCAACTATAATTGAGTAATATTTGGCATGTTTCAAATTCGATAAAATTTCATTACGCACTCCATTAGAAATTAATTCTATGATCTCATTTTGTGTATTTTTACCCAAATAATGGGTGTGAATCTCTCCATCTTTCACTCTTCGTACATGCTCAGCCGTAACATTATCCAATTTTGCCAATAACTCAACCAATTTTAAGAAATTTCCATTGTTATTCTCATATAAAATATCCGAGGCTCCACGGAATGCGAGGCACTGTTCGACTAGGAAATTAATGATTGCCAGGAAACGTTCCAACACTGCTTGCCAACGTAGAATTTCTGAATTTAGTTGACGTTGCTGTACCGCATCGATTGTTGTACCTGTCAAAGTTAGACTCGGGACTCATAGTTTGTCAGACCACTCTGTTTTATTAGCAGAGCGCTCTGCTAATACATTCAGATAATGTGAGCCTCCATGCAAGATTCAAACAGTCTTATTTATACAGATAAAAGGGTGCGAACTAAACAAAGGGACAGAGAGAGCAAAATTGTAAAATATGCATGGAGCACAATCTGCATATCCTGCTTCCTTGTTAACTCTTATCGATCTAAGACTAATGCTTCACCAATTGCCCTTAAGTGGCAAGTTAAGCAGTTAATGTCTGCTTTCCTGCCCCCCTGGCTTGCAGCATTTCTCATTTCTACTTAAAGGTACATACAGCATTCTTTAATTCATTCTATTTCTTTAATATAATTCATTTCACTTTCACAATCCCTCCTTTTGGTCAAGCTTACGCAAAGACCAACAATTACTGGGTTCCACATATTAATAGTTCTTTATCTCTTCGTTCATCAGTGATATTTAACATCATCATATTAGCACTCTGTTTTGGGGCAGTCACCTGGGTGGCATACCGTACACAATTCTGGATACAACAGGAGATTAACCGAAAACATACAAAAATCATTAGGATTCCACACAGGATAGTCAGGGCTCCCTGAAACAACCAGTTTCCTATGCCAGAGAAATTGAATAGGTTACTTAGCCACTTCCATAAAGAACTCGGCTCTTCGTGGGGAAGATATGCAATTTGTTCTAAGTGACTAGCGCGATCTATTACCTCGTTGGTGTCGTCAGGTATGAACTGTTGCGGAGTGTGGGGGAGTCAGGGCCCTGCACCCCTCTTCCTGAGATTCACTGCGACTCTCAACCAGCCAGTAAAGCAGAAGGTTTATTCAAGGACAGGAACACAGTCTCAAGCAGAGCGTGTAGGTACGACCAGACCCCCTCAATTAGGTCCCTCTGGGAGGTTCAGGGAGCTTAGACCCCAGCTTGGGGTTCCCTGTGTTGCACCACCCAGCCCAAACTGAAACTAAACCCAGAACTCCTCCTGCTGCTCCTCTCTTCCTGCTCCCCCCAGCTCCTCCTCTCCTTTGTTCAGTCTCCGGGGCAGAAGGTGTTAATTCTCCCCACCCCCGTTCCTGGCTCAGGTTACAGCTCAGGTAGCTTCCTTCAAGGGAAGTCCCCCCTCCTCACTGCAACCCCCCTGCAACATTCCCAGGTCAAATCTGCCCTGCTCCCTGCTCCGTCACATGAACACACAACATTCCTTTCCAATGAGAGCACAGGTCCCTCCTTTGGCCACCAGCACTATGTCCAATGCCTGACGGTTTTGGAGGGCCATCTGTCGGATCACCCCTGTTTCTTTGGCCAGGGTCTTTAAACTCTCTCCGGTTTCATTTGCCATTATTTCAACTACTGCTTGTAACCTTAGGAGCCTTTTTGCATGGGTATTACTCCCCCAAGTGGGATAAGAGAACCGCCAATGGCCTCTTCCCAGGTCAAGGGGCTTATGTTATTTACATACCATTGGGCATCTGATAAGTCCCTTCTTCTTCGCCTGAAATTACGAAGGCATTCTCGTGGGAAGGACCCTAGCACTCGGAATTGTGGGAAGAGTCGGGCGGGATAACAGATACCTGACCAGTTAGCTGGTAACACAGTATAAGCTTTGGTCCCACAAACCCAATGATGGCCTATTAAGGCTGGGAAGGGTCGGTTGCACCCATTTGTCACATAGGTGCCTACAAAGGAGGAGTAATATCCTCCGAAGGGCACAGGGTAATTCTCCTTACGAGGAGTGGTGTTATTTGCATGGCATTGAAAGATTGTATTGTTTTCACTAAGGTTACTGTAGGGGGAACATGAGATTGATTTTTCTGTTTGATCCCAGGTCGAGAAAAAATTCATATCCCCATACCCGGCCCGCCACTCTTTAGTTTTGTTCGACTAATCCCATACACCATTGGCCACAATATGCTGAAGGCAACGACTTTTTCCCAGATCCAACCCTGTCCATTACACACCCAACACCAATGACCTTTTCCCTCCATCACACTTATCCATTTAGATACATTTATTCCCACTGCTTCCCAAGTGTCATTGCTGTTCCATGTTCTGTTAAACGGACGAGGTCCTCCAGTGAGGTCTGGGGAATTGAGTGGGATTGCCAGGACAGGAACACCAGCTTGAGAGTGGGCTGGGATGTGGCTGCAGGCCCAGCAATTAGAAATATTAAGGGTCTGAGCTATCCACACTTGCTGCTGGATAAAAGAATTGTCATTGTGGACTCCCCAGACCTTAAGACACCAGCAGCTGAGGAACAGGCGCCACCAGAGGCTCATGTTGGAGGCAAGGCCCTTCCGGTTCTTACAACCTCAACGGAGGGAACCGCAGTCACGGTTTTACATCCACCAGGCAGCAGGCGCTAGGCTCACTACTGCTCCTTCTTGGGCCTTGCTTTAGGTCCTCGTCTGCTTCTGGCAACCCTTACGAGAGCGTAGATGGTAAGGTATTGCAGGCTGTTCCTCTACGTCTTCTTCTGGAGTCAAAATTGACTCTGCGTGGTCCTGAGGTAATTGGTTTGCTGGGGGGTGCCTTCTTACACTGCGAAGCATGTATGCACGCTCTGATGCCAGACAGTTTAACAGCCATCTGGATAGTAAGCAGTACCTGATGATTCTTTGATGTCCTTTAAGTCTCTTTACTTCTTCTTCCTTGACTCTGGCTATAACAATGGCCTTCACACCTTATCTTTTCCTGATGCAGACATTCCTTATTCACACAGATTGAGAATACAAACAGTAGTATTTTATATGGAGCAAAAAGGCATTGCAAATTAAACCTTGCTAAGTTTTACAATCAATAACCAAGACAATTTACATTGAGACGCAGGCCTTCAATGTTCCTCTAATCTACTTAACATAGACACACTAGAGAATCCTGTTTCTTACTTACTAAACCTTAAAACAAAAAAATGTATATTTAACTAGAGGCCTACTCTGTAATACATATAGGAAACCATAGTAGACATTATAACTTATTCTAAAACAAAAGGGTGACCATAATCAGTCATAAGGATTGTTCTGGTCTGTCATTCCTTTCTGCTATTCAAAAAGGGTGGCTGACAGGGATGAAATCAAATCATACATTAATTCTTATGGGACATTATAAAATCCTGCTCCTACATATCCCCCTTTTGACACTAAGATTATTAATCGCCAGTGTCACTTCTTATTTAGTCCACGTAATAGAAAATACTGGGAGGTGATTTGGGCCCGTGGCTCTAGCTTTGCATACATTTGTTTTATCCAACAGCACATTTCAAACGTTCCAATTAAACACATACAATGTAAAATCAAAACCAATTAGGGTTAGTAACATTAGTACGCCAGTAGTTGTGGGAGACCATTCAGAAAATATATTATACCAATGGTAAGCTGTTATGTCTTTCTGCAGTGGCAATTCTTAACATGTTGCCATTCGCATGTATAATATGAATGGTTCGGTTTCCCACATTGCCCTTTTGTTTGTTTTAGGAAGGATGTTACCTTTTTACCTTTAAACACATTACTTACATTACATTTACATTTGTCTATTGGAAGGTTGCTAACACTTCCATTCTTTTAAAACACTTCCCCCCCCCCAAGAATTAACACATGCACATAGCCCATTATACAGTACTTTGGTGTCATTATTCATTTTATCCCACATACAGGATCCTAGGGAGATGTCTTTACTACAGGGCTTTGGAGCAACAGGCATGGATAAGCATACCCACTTGTATTTGTTTTTTATTAGGTTGTCCTGTAGCTGATATTAGCTTTTTCTGAAAGACAAAAATAACATTTTTCTACCCCTTTTGGGGTGGCATTCATTATTGCTTAAAATATTCCTTTCTTTTACAAATACCCTTGCTGATTGCAGGCAAAACAAGAGGAATTACCTCCATATTTTCCTGTGTTTTTGTTCTATAGGCAGGCCAGGTTTTAATGGCTTCTATCTTTTAAGAGTTATGGGGAAATTATCCCACTGTTCAGTCATTAAATCCATGAGGTGATGTACCTCAGTTTTCCCTTTACAGCAGACCAAGGTTACAATGTCTTTCCTGCTGTGTTAAGCTTTAAGTTTGTTCACAGGTAAGAGCTGAAAAGCATCATTACCATAAAGGATTTTTTTTTTCAAAAATCATACACACTATACATTGTTACAGGGGTACTTAGTAACATTACATTTATTTTAATTAAAGGTATCTTGTTATACCGTGCCTTTTATTTAGACAATTTGTTTGCTGACCAGGTATGTTCTTTATCTGCAACTTCTTTGTGCTGGCAGTTCTCTCACTTCCTTTATCAGTTAGATAATTTGCATCCACACAGGCTTGGCTCTTGGATTCAAAACCATTAGCAGAGCTCAGAGACTCTGTCTTAAAAGGAACACAATTCACTTTGACCAGAGTTTTGATTACTTTTAACTCTTGCTTCCAAAACACACACAGATCTGAAAAAGAAAACACAGTCTATTGTGGCTCCTTTGGAGCCCGAATAGGATTTTAATTAAGTAGCATGTTTCGTTTGCATTTCTTTTACCCCCTCTATAATATACACTGCACACGTCTGCACATTCCTTCTATACTTTAACTTCTAAAACATTCGCCATATTAATTTTTACATAAGTGTAACTGTTTCTTTTGTTCTTACAGAGTTTTATGTACCCTTATCAAAGAGACAGTCTGATTACATAGAGCCATTTTAAGGCTCAGTGTTTCTAACATTGCTTCTTTTTGTTTTGTGCACCTCACCCCTGCACCTCACCCTTACTCAGAAAGCTTATGCCCAAATAAATCTGTTAGTCTTTAAGGTGCCACCAGACTCCTTGTTGTTATGCATCCGAAGAAGTGGGCTGTAGTCCACGAAAGCTTATGCTCTAATAAATTTGTTAGTCTCTAAGGTGCCACAAGTACTGCTGTTCTTCTTGTTGTTTTTGTAGATACAGACTAACACGGCTACCCCCTGATACTTGTCACCCCTGCTGTTGCTTCAGAGGGCCACTGTCTTTATTCTTTTCCTACCGCTTTCATTTGCTATTTTGTTACAAAAACAAACAAACAGAATCCAGAATCTCTCCCTATTTTTCTGATTTTGACTGTCCTGCTGCAGTCATGACTTGGTCTTTATTTGAAAACATTTAAATTTTGTAAAGAATCAAGTTACCCCGTAAGGGTTAAATACCAAATCTCAAAGTCAACCAACACTGATTACCTGTGTCTGGCAAAAAGGTCTGTCAGTTTTGCAACTTTGAATTAAAGAGTCAAATGGATTTTTAGTGGCATTATAAACAAAACCAAACCAATTTATCTTAAACTTACAAAACAGGAGTTTTACAAACCTCACATATTCCCACAGACAGACGGATACATACACATTTTCTCTCCCTTAACATCCCTCTTACACTGCTTTGTTTTTACATAGCTGTACATAGATTACATTACCTTTATACATTTGGGGCAGTTAAGTTCCAATAGAACCCCCCTATGTTCTTTTAGCAAATTTGACTCAATTGTCCATAGTCAAATGATTTTAATTAGATAGTCTCTTTACCTGGATTATTTACAGACATTCCTCTGGAAAAGGGCCCATTTTTCCTTTAGAATGGCTGCAAAGAAACCAAGAATTCTTTTAACAAGATCCTTTTTAACATTTTCACAAAGTTTAACTGTTTAATTCTCTCCAGCCTCTGTAGAGTTAACTTTTCACTCTTTCCTTAAATCACTTGTTTATTTCCCAAAATGACACCTTTATCAACTCAGATTTCACCCTTTTAAGTATTGTTCCAGGGGTTCATACTTGCACTTACTCCTGACACTATGCCCTTAGGGCTTCCAACCTGTTTGTTTGTTTTTTTTAGTTTCTTTATCTGTTGCTTGTCTGGGCCCAATCCTGCTTTTTCCAATGAACCATTTTTGTGAGTGATATTGTGGTCATTTCACAATTTTGAAAGAAATGCTTAAGGAAAGGGACCAGAAGGGCGGGGGCTAGTTGAGGACCCACCCTCCTTGCTGAACTGGTAATGGAACACTAAAGAATCAGTTTCTGAGGCAGACAACGAAGGGGAACAGAACAAGGGGCTTTTTGTCCTTTTTACAATGAGAGGGGAGTATGAAGGGAGTTGGGATCGATCCGGGGTTGTTGGTTTTTGTCAGAGAACAGGGTGAAGGGGAGCGCTCGGTCTGGTGGTGGGAGAGGAGGCTTTTAATAAAGCTTTTAATTTATTATTTGAATATTTGAGAGTGGCGAGTTTTGATTTTGTCCACCTACGATTTGCCTCTTCCCACCACTGCATGAAACAATTAACCTCTCCTTTAGCCAATTTAGTTTTAGGCTGGCCGAGTTTGTTTTTTAAGATGTCCACTCGGTCCTTGTTCTGGGGTTTTAACAGGGGCCACTGAGTTTTGGGATCTCCCTGAGTTAGCCTAGACCATTTTTCCAGAAATTTACAGGAGTCCGGACCCTTCCTAAAACTGAGCCGGCGTTCCTTTAGGGAACTGTCCCGACTTAGACGTCTGGTTACCAATACAGGAGGACTTTACACACACCAATCACACAAGAAGGAAATTCGGGTTCGTCAGAGCGATGCCCGGTGCAACACACAAAAGGAGCCCACAGGCTACTGACTCAATCGCCCTTGCTTTCACACCAAGGGTTTTACCCAAGGTGCGGTGCGGCTGCGATTGTGCAGATTTCACTCACTCAGACCGCGGGGACAGGAACCCCTTGGTCGGCCGATCCCCGGACGGAGATGGCACCCAGACTCAAACACTCCACAGGAGGACGGATAGACACAGAGACAGGACAGTCCTCAGTCCGGACAAAACACAGAAATAATTACCTGACCAGATTCCTGATGTCAGATCCCGGGATCCCTACCAGAACAGAGTGGGAACCAACAGGTTCGATGGCGTAGACCTCACTGTGGTCGTGCACCCTTCTGTTCAGGAGGAGGACCGCTCGGGCCAAATGCTCAGGTGCCGGCTACCACGGTCGTCCTACAAAAACGGTCAGGAATCACACAGCCCCAGTGAAGACAGTTACCATCTCGGTGGAACCTCCAAATTGTCAAAGTTAGACTCGGGACTCATAGTTTGTCAGACCACTCTGTTTTATTAGCACAGCGCTCTGCTAATACATTCAGATAATGTGAGCCCCCATGCAAGATTCAAACAGTCTTATTTATACAGATAAAAGGGTGCGAACTAAACAAAGGGACAGAGAGAGCAAAATTGTAAAATATGCATGGAGCACAATATGCATAACCTGCTTCCTTGTTAACGCTTATCGATCTAAGACTAATGCTTCACCAATTGCCCTTAAGTGGCAAGTTAAGCAGTTAATGTCTGCGTTCCTGCCCCCCCTGGCTTGCAGCATTTCTCATTTCTACTAAAAGGTGCATACCGCATTCTTTAATTCATTCTATTTCTTTAATATAATTCATTTCACTTTCACAAACCGGTACGTAATCTGTTTGACAGCTCAATCCAATTTGTCAATGAGCATAAATGATTTTTTGATGTTTCGTGTTCTTTCAAATGCTGATGCAAATTTCGCCAGTCATTAAAACCTGCAGTTGCCAGAAAAATGTTCAAGTTACAGAACAGTTTGCAGCAAAAACAAAAAACTACATCTTTGGTCTGTGACTACACTAACCTGATCTATTAATTTGTTCCCCATTTTTCATTTTTTTCTTCATACTGGTTGGCATAAATCAACGATTCGACTCATTAAATGGATATTCAAATGTAGGATCTAGTTTTGTAGGACCTTTTTTCACAATAATAATTCGCATTGTATCAGTAATTATTGTCGGCCATGTACTTGGATCCGATCCTATGTCAGTCTCTCCACCTTCCAATAATTGTTCTTCAGTTTTAGATTTGGATAACAGTTCTTCATTTCTGGACTCTTCAGCTGAAGTAGTAAATCTTTGGATGGATTGTGATTGTTCGTCTTTATCAGTTAGTGAAGATAATCTTTGGTCGGATTGTTGTTCATCTTTGTCAGTTGATAAAGGTAATCTTTGGTTCGATCGGTCTTCATCAGTTGATGAATAATCACCTTCAGTGCATTGCTTAGAGCTTTCTCCTTGACTTGCATCTGAAGAAGTGAGGTTCTTACCCACGAAAGCTTATGCTCCCAATACTTCTGTTAGTCTCAAAGGTGCCACAGGACCCTCTGTTGCTTTCTCCTTGATTGTCGACTTTTTTTAAATACTTTTTTGAAGTACGAGAGAGTTTTTCTAGTTCTTTTTGCCGTTTCTCTCTTTGTTGCCGGTAAGCAGCACCAGAAAGTCGTTTTCGTTTTTGTCCCAGCGTTTTCGCCCTATAACCACTGGCACCGACGCGAAATGGAAATTAGTGCGAATGGCGCCGATAGGGCAGCACAGTGCACACACGTAATCATGATTTGAGTGACCGTGTCACAACGTGACATGATATTTTTCACGTCACGCTCCTATTGCACTCCTGTACTTGCCGTAGGTAAGGCGCTAGTCACTGGGGCGAGAGAGCTCCCCACGAGCTCGGATACACACTGGACCCAGCCCTGCTGGTGTTTTCCCAGCGCTGCGCTGCCCAGCTGGGAGCCCGAGGGGCATGCAATGGGGAGAGCTCTGGGGCTGGAGGAGCCAAGGAAGAGGCGCTGGGCTTGCTGGACAGATGCTGCCCCTCTCTGCCAGGTCGCTCGCCCCTGCAGGGGGGAGGCAGAAGGAGACTCCAGGCACTGGAGTGCTGTGAGGGGCTGGGGAGGGAGGCAGCAGCCTCTGGGGCTCCAGCAGGCAGAAGCTCCCCAGGGGTCCTGGGGACCCTCCCGCCTGGCCCGACTCTTACCTTGCTGTGGATCTGGCCTGACGTGGAGTCATCTCCGGTCCCCGCCGCTCCCAGGGCCAGGGGTTGGGGCTGCTGCTGGATCCCTGTTCATCCTTCAGCTTCGCCTTGGCCCCGGCACGAGCTGGGCTCAGCCCGGGCTGCCGCTCCGCTCCCCTCTCCCCTGCCCTGGCAGCCGCTCCACTCCCCTCTCCCCTCCCCTGGCAGCCGCTCCGCTCCCCTCTCCCCTCCCCTGGCAGCCGCTCCGCTCCGCTCCCCTCTCCCCTGCCCTGGCAGCCGCTCCGCTCCCCTCTCCCCTCCCCTCCCCTGGCAGCCGCTCCGCTCCCCTCTCCCCTCCCCTGACAGCCGCTCCGCTCCCCTCTCCCCTCCCCTGGCAGCCACTCCGCTCCCCTCTCCCCTCCCCTGGCAGCCGCTCCGCTCCCCTCTCCCCTCCCCTCCCCTGGCAGCCGCTCCGCTCCCCTCTCCCCTCCCCTGGCAGCCGCTCCGCTCCCCTCTCCCCTTCCCTGCCCTGGCAGCCGCTCCGCTCCCCTCTCCCCTCCCCTGGCAGCCGCTCCGCTCCCCTCTCCCCTCCCCTCCCCTGGCAGCCGCTCCGCTCCCCCTCTCCCCTCCCCTGCCCTGGCAGCCGCTCCGCTCCCCTCTCCCCTCCCCTGCCCTGGCAGCCGCTCCGCTCCCCTCTCCCCTCCCCTGGCAGCCGCTCCGCTCCCCTCTCCCCTCCCCTGGCAGCCGCTCCGCTCCCCTCTCCCCTCCCCTGACAGCCGCTCCGCTCCCCTCTCCCCTCCCCTGGCAGCCGCTCCGCTCCCCTCTCCCCTCCCCTGACAGCCGCTCCGCTCCCCTCTCCCCTCCCCCTGGCAGCCGCTCCGCTCCCCTCTCCCCTCCCCTGACAGCCGCTCCGCTCCCCTCTCCCCTCCCCTGGCAGCCGCTCCGCTCCCCTCTCCCCTCCCCTGGCTGCCGCTCCGCTCCCCTCTCCCCTGCCCTGGCAGCTGCTCCGCTCCCCTCTCCCCTCCCCTGGCTGCCGCTCCGCTCCTCTCTCCCCTGCCCTGGCAGCCGCTCCGCTCCCCTCTCCCCTGCCCTGGCAGCCGCTCCGCTCCCCTCTCCCCTGCCCTGGCAGCCGCTCCGCTCCCCTCTCCCCTCCCCTGGCAGCCGCTCCGCTCCCCTCTCCCCTGCCCTGGCAGCCGCTCCGCTCCCCTCTCCCCTCCCCTGGCTGCCGCTCCGCTCCCCTCTCCCCTCCCCTGGCAGCCGCTCCGCTCTCCCCTGCCCTGGCAGCCACTCCGCTCCCCTCTCCCCTCCCCTGACAGCCGCTCCGCTCCTCTCTCCCCTGCCCTGGCAGGAGGCGGCACAGGGAGGAGGACGCAGAGGCGGGGACAAGCCGAGGAGGAGCGGACCGCCCGGCGCCATGTTCCCCCGTCCTCTGCAGCTGGAGCAGGGCCACGCTACCGGCTCCCCGCCGCCCTCCCACTGTCAGCGCCCACCCCCCAGGCGGAGCCGGTAGCGCGGCCCTGCCCTGGCTGCAGAGGACGGGCCGCTCCTCGGCTTGTTCGCGCCGCTCTCCTGCGGGCAGCAGCCACTTCCCCCCCAGGCGGGAGCCGGTAGCTCGGCATTTTGCCGCCCTAGGCACCAGCTTGTTTAGCTGGTGCCTAGAGCTGCCCCTGTCCGTCCAGACACACGTCAGATACGATGATGATTCCTGAAAATCTGATCTCATCATATTCAAGAAAAGGTTTTTCCGATCCCAAAGGGTCAGCCACACACCCAGATCCAATGATAACTTAGATCTTACCCCAAAGCCACACTATCGTCAATTCTTACTAACTAAACTAAAATTTATTACAAAAAGAAAAGAGGGAGAGAGTTGTGTGACGAACTGGGACTGTTCTTACTGTGGTCTGTGAATGCTGACAGGGGAGTGTGGCTAGGATAGTCTGCATTGCGGGATGGGAGACTGCCCGGAGGAGAATACCTGAGCATGTAACATGAGAACCCAGGAAGGGGTTAGAGGCCAGGTGACACCTCTGCCCAGGAAAGTGAACAAAGGCTGTGGGAGAGACGCTGGAGGGAGTTGGAGTTTCAGGAGCTGGCTGGTAATGGCGGGAGCCCAGACGGGGCTCTGCCCCCCCACCCCCAGGGGCTGTGGTGCCCCTGGGACCCCAAGATGGACCTATCTGAGGGGGTCCTGTTGTCTGTGGCTGCAAGACCTGTCTTGGACTGTGTCGCTGTCGTCTAAATAAACCTTCTGCTTTACTGGCTGGCTGAGAGTCATGGTGAATCGCAGGAAGCCGGAGGTGCAGGGCCTTGTGTCTCCCCGCACTCCGGGACAAGTTGGTTAAAAGATCAATATACAGACAGACTCGAACTCAATTCTTGAGGTTCAGATGCACAGCAGAGATGAGTTTGTAGTTGCCAAAAGTCCTTTTAGAAATAGTCCAGAGGTTATAGTCCAATGTCCATATTCAGGGTGGCTCCAGTCAGTGACTGGGCTTAAGGTTTCCCCCTCTTGAAACCCAAAGCAGATCTGAGATGATGTAGGATCATGTCCCAGGGTTCTTATACATTTCCAGCAGCCTTTCGGCCTGAGAAAACAATAGGCTTAACTCTCCTTCTCCCAAACATCCTGGCAATTAGCACAGGGTAATTTATCCATTTAACAGTTCAGATACAGGTTACCACAACCTTCAAAGAGACATAGAGACAATAATACGATTTCCCTCAAGTATCATCATAAATGTTAATATTCCTTTTTTGATCTTTGAATTTAAAACTATAGCAATAGACAAGACTTGTTTGCTTACATCACAAGCCCTGAGCAAACATCTACCCTTTTACCTCTAACAATGCAGACTTGCATTTCAAAGCTCTATTCATTTACATGTCTTCCTAACCAGTTTCTACAGTTCACCCCTGGGTCAGGTCAGTCTGAGTTAAGTAACTCTTTCTGGCCCTGTCACCTTTCAATGAAATATTATTTTATACTCATAACGTCACACCGCCGCCTTGCAGTTTGCAGGCGTTTCACTCCTTTGCCTCCTTTTCCCGCCGCTTCCCATTTTTTTCGTCCTTCGATGTGACCATGGCAAGCTCTTCTGGGGGTGTTTTTTTGTACCCCGCAAGGGTGGTCTGGCCGTATTCGCCTCTCGGCCGAGCTAAAAATGTTCTCTCTGTCCCAGTCAATGTGGGGAGGGTTAAAATCCCCCCATTATTATCGGGGCCTGGACCAGGAGTGGGGGCTGGTTGGTTAGAGGAGCAGGGCTGGGAGCCAGGACTCCTGGGTTCTCTACCCAGCACTGGGAGGTGGCAGGGGCTGGTGGGTTAGAGCAGGGGGGGCTGGGAGCCAGGACTCCTGGGTTCTCTCCCCGCCTCTGGGAGGCAAGTAGGGGCTGGTGGGTTAGAGCAGGGGGGGGCTGGGAGCCAGGACTCTTGGGTTCTCCCCCTGGCTCTGGGGTTAGCAGGGCCTGGCTCTGTGCCCCATTCACATGCATTTTCTGCAGGGTGGATTCGTCCCACGGCCCGAGGGACCCTCCAAGTGGAGTTGGTGAGTGTCAGACCCCCGTGACCCCCATCCAGCCTGGTCCCGCCCCCCCAGCTGTCTGTCCATCCATCCATCATCCCCCTAAGCCCCTCCCACTGGGATAGTTAAAGGATCACTGCCCTTGAACCCATAACCTCTGGCTTTTAGCCTCCCTCTGTCCATAAGGTGTGAGGGTGGGGATGGGGTGGGGGAGGGGTGGAGGTTAAGTTGGGGAAGGGAAGGAGGGGGTGGGGAAGGGGGTGGGGGCTGGGTGGGGGAAAGGAAGGTGCGGGGGAGGGGAAGGTCAGGGTGGGGCTGGGGGTGGGGGCTGGGGCCTGGGTGGGGGAAGGAAGGTGGGGGTGGGGAAGGGGGCGGGGGCTGGGGGGGAAGGGGAAGGTTGGGGTGGGGGCCGGGGGTGGGGAGGGGTGGAGGCTGGGTGGGGGGAAGGAAAGGTGGGGGTGGGGGTTGGGGGGGAGGGGAAGGTCAGGGTGGGGGCTGGGGCCTGGGTGGGGGAAGGAAAGATGGGGGTGGGGGGCTGGGTGGCAGAGGCAGGCTGGGGGTCCGTGTTGGTCTCACGCCCCTCTCCTCCCCCCCTGGCCAGGTGAGCTGACCCAGTGCGACTTCGACGACGACGAGCATCCGTTTTGCCGCTGGACCCAGCCCAATGCCGGAGATTGGATCAGAGCCCAGGGCCTGGCTCCAGGGGAGAGATCCGGGCCCCCGGGAGGGACCACCGAGAGAGGTAAGAAAGGTGGGGCTGTTGGGAGGCCTGGAAAACCGGCTGCCCCACCCCAGAGATGGCCGCATCTCCGCGCCGGGTGAGGGGTTCCCGGGTAACCGGCCGCCCCGCCTCAGAGGTGGCTGCATCTCCGCGCCGGGCGAGGGGTCCCTGGTAATGGGCGGGTCTCTCCTCTCCCCAGCGGGGTTTTACATCGCCCCGGCGGCCCGGGCCCCAGGCACGGTGGAGCTGCTCAGTCCGGAGCTGGAGGGGGGCCTCGGCCGTCTGCCTGGAGTTCCTCTACTACATGTACGGGGTGGGCGAGAGGTCCTGGCTCGCGGTGCTACCCCAGGGCCCCGCCGGCTATGGCGCCCCCCAGTGGAACCGGACGGGAGTGCAGAGCTCGGCCTGGCTGCGGGGGGGCCGTGACTCTGAGCGCCCCCACCGAGCACCTCTTTAAGGTGAGGGGTGTGTGGGGGGGATATTCCACCCACCACCTGACCCTGATGCACGTAGTCGGGGGGGGGGGAGAGGCTGCAGGGGGGAAGGGGGGCTGGGTGGGGGAGGGGAAGGAGAAGGGGGCAGGTGCTGGGGGAGAGGGGTGTGAGGGTGGTGATGGGGTGGGGGAGGGGTGGAGGCTGAGTTGGGGAAGGGAAGGAGGGGGTGGGGAAGGGGGCGGGGGCTGGGTGGGGAAGGGGAAGGTTGGGGTGGGGGCTGGGGTTGGGGAGGGGTGTAGGCTGGGTGGGGGAAAGGAAGGTGGGGGTGGGGGCTGGGGGGAGGGGAAGGTCAGGGTGGGGCTGGGGGTGGGGGCCTGGGTGGGGGAAGGGAAGGTGGGGGTGGGGAAGGGGCCGGGGGCTGGGGGGGAAGGGGAAGGTCACGGTGGGGGGCGGGGGTGCTTCAGGGACAGTAGAGAGGAAAATGGGGCTGAGGCGGAGGAGGGGCAGAGGGGGATGGTTGGGGGTGTCCGGGGCTCAGAGTGGGGGGCTGGCGGGGGGAGGGGCCGTTTCTGACGCTCCACCTCTGTCTACCCCCCCCCCCCCCGCCTGCAGGTTGTTTTCCGAGCCGCCCGCGACCCAGACTTCGACCTGGCCCTGGACTCCGTCTCCATCCGGCTGGGGCCCTGCTCCCGTATGTACAGACGGACACTCGCCTGCCCCCCCCGCCCCCCCAAATCCCCCCTTTTCCCACTGTGGGTTTTACCTTCCCCGAGTTCTTTGTCTGGGAATTTCCTTGGTTTTTTACGTCCCGTTAATCTCTGGGGTCCCTGGGGGGGGCCCAGCATCTACCCTCCCCGGTGCCCCCGGCTTCCCCCCGGCTCCCGGCCGGCCTGAAGTCGGTCATGACTTTCCCAGGCCCAGCACCCACAGCAAATGAACCGCCCCCGGTGAGAGATCCAGCCCTGTTTCTCAGCTGCCCCGACCACTGGGCCGGGTTCAAACCCATTTGGGCCCAACCTCGCCAGCTCAACGCCTGGCAGGCCGGAGCGAGCTGGGTGGGAACACCTCACACGCTCCCCGTGGGGCGCGTAGCCTGGGACCAGTACGTTATGAGTGTCACGAGTTCGTTGGGCCTCAGCAGAGGGGCTGAGAGAGGGGGAGCCAGTGACAGGCGGGGGTTATGGGGAGTATAGGGGGTCAGACAGGGAGGTAGAGGGGTGTGTGGGGATGGATAGATAGATAGAGGGGGGGATGGGGCTAGATAGATGGGCGTGTCAGGGAGGGATGGACGGATAGAAGGATAGACAGGGGGGCGTCGGGGATGGATGGATGGATAGAAGGACAGCCGGGGGAGTGTTGGGGATGGATGGATAGAAGGAGAGACATGCGGGCATGTCGGGTATGGTTGGATGGATGGATAGAAGGATAGACAGGGGGGCGTGTCGGGGATGGATGGTGTCACGGAGTATTGGGGAACTCAGGGCCCTGCACCCCCGGCTTCCTGCGATTCACCATGACTCTCAGCCAGCCAGTAAAGTAGAAGGTTTATTTGGATGACAGGAATACAGTCCAAGACAGGTCTTGCAGGCACAGACAACAGGACCCCCTCAGTTAAGTCCAGCTTGGGGTCCCAGGGCATTCCAGCCCACCCCCCTTCGGGGGGTCAGAGCCATCTCTGTCTCCCAGCCATCTCTCCAGCTCGCTTCCAGCACTCTGCCTTCAGCGACCCCTCCCACAGCCTTTGTTCAGTTTCCCGGGCTCAGGAGTCACCTGGCCTTCAACCCCTTCCTGGGTTCTCATGTTACACACTCAGGTATGCGCCCTCGGGCAGACTCCCATCCTCCAATGCAGACTATCCCAGCCCCACTCCCCACTCAGCATTCACACACCCCAGCAAGAACAGGCCCAGTTCGTCACATCTCTCCCCCCTTCGAGACCGAACTGAGCAGGGTCACTTTAGCCAGTGACCCGGGGAAGTTCGAATCTACCCCCGTTCCCATGGATGCTCCAACATCCCTGCCATTCCTTGGTGAGAATTACACCAGGCCCCTCCAGTTTCACGCCCCCCCTTAGGTCGGGGGTGCTTGATGGCACTCGCAGTTCGCATGTGGGAAGGTTTATGCGGCCTGTGCCCTTTTCCCACCCCAATACCCCTGGGGTTCCAACTGGGCTGGGGTCTTCTCCCAGCACTCCAGTCTGGAGGTCTGTGCTTTGGGCTCTCTTGGTTTAGAGCCGCCCTTTTAACCTTGGCCACCCTCCGAAAAGGCTCCTCTATGCTGGGCAAGGGTCCTAAAGCTGTTTTCCCCTTGTCCCAGGCCTTCCTCCCCCTCTGACAGGGGTCACAGGATCCGCAGTACTGTCGGACAGTAACAAAGACCCCAGGCCAGTAAAAGCTCCGTAGCAGCCTCTGCTGGGTACGCCAGGTTCCCTGGTGCCCTGCGAGGGGAATGTCATGGGCCCGGCACAGCAGCTGGCGGCGATACTTCTGGGGTACCACCAGCTGCCTCCTGATCCCCCCTGACTCCATTTTCCCTGGGGGAGCCCATTCTCGGTACAGGAACCCCTTCTCCCACAGGAACCTTTTCCGGCCACCTCGTCCCATGGTCTGTACCGCATTGAGGTCGGCCAGGTCCCTTATCTTCCGCAAGGAGGGATCTCTCTGCACCTCGTCCTGGAACTCAGCAGCTGGGATAGGGATGGCCACCTGCTCTTTCTCGCCCGCTGGGTCTGAAGCTGCAGCCTCCCTGAGCCGTGTCCCTGGGCGTTCCCTCCCCACCAGGTTAGGGTCCTGCGCCTCAGGCAAGGCACCCCCCCCAAGGCCAGGGCGCAGTGCCCCTCGCCGGCTCTGACCGGGGGTCACAACTAAGGCGGTCTGGGGGCTGCTTGGCCAGTCCTCTAGGTCCCCCCCCATCAACACCTCAGTGGGCAAATGGTGGTGCACTCCCACGTCCTTGGGGCCCTCCTTGGCCCCCCATTTCAGGTGTACCCTCGCTACGGGAACCTTGAATGGGGTCCCGCCCACCCCGGTCAGGGTCAGGAAGGTGTTGGGCACCACCCGATCTGGGGCCACCACCTCGGGCCGGGCCAGTGTCACCTCTGCGCCCGTGTCCCAGTATCCATAAACTTTCTTCCCATCCACCTCCAGGGGAACAAGGCACTCGCTCCGCAGGGACAGCCCCGCGCCAACCCTGTAAACGGAGAACTTTGAATCCGGAGCATCTGGCCCCCCAGAGAAGCTGGCCTGGGGCCCTTCTCTTTCTTGAGCAGTTGATAAGCTGCCAGCCCCTCTTGCGTTAGAAGCCTGCCCCTCGTTCGTCTGGGCCTCTACCAAGTTAACCCGGTGCGGGTTCGGTCTGCTCAGTCTGTCCTTGAGCTTGGGGCACTGGGCCCGAACGTGGCCTCTTCGGCCGCAGTAATAGCAGCTCATGTCCCGTGGGTCCCCTCGAGCCGGTCGGTTGTCCCTGACGCTGGGCATTCCCCGTGGGAGGGGATTCCCCATATTCCCCCTTTGGGAGGTCCCAGGGTGACTCTCTCTCTGCATCGCGGCGGGCCTGTTCCTTTGGGGCTCCTCCCTGCCACCCCCTGACCGGCTCTTTACAAACTCATCAGCCAGCTGCCCGGCGTGTCGCGGGTTCTCTGGCTTTCTGTCCACCAACCACAGCCTCAGGTCGGATGGGCACCGCTCATACAGTTGCTCCAGTACCAGCAGTTTAATCAGGTCCTCCTTCGTCTGGGCCCCACCAGCCCACTTGCTGGCGTATCTTTCCATGCGGACGGCTAGTTGCAGATATGAGATCTCAGGGCCTTTTTGAATAGTTCGTAGTCCCCTTTCTCTGCCTCTCCCAGTTGGCGGTACAATGCCACGGCTTTGGGGTCCAGTAAGGGGGTAAGGACCCGGAGTCTGTCCGCGGGATCAACCCGGTGCAGCTCGCAGGCCGTCTCAAAGGCCTCCAGGAAGTCATCCATGTCCTCCCCCTCCTTGTATGGGGCCATGATGCACTTATCAAAGCTCCGTGCAGTCCTGGGTCCCCCCTCACTCACCGCAGCCGGGGGTTCGCTGCCCTTCAATCTTGCCAGTTCCAGGTCATGCTGACGCTGTCTCTCATTCTCCTGTCTCTGTCTCTCTTTCTCCTCCCGTTCATGCTGTCTCTGTCGTTCACGATCCTCCAGCTCTCTCAGTTTTAGCTCTTTCTCCCATTCCAGCCAATTCCGCTCCACGGATGCCGAACGTCGCCGGGAGGATCCTCTGCTGGCCGGCGAGCTTCGCCGGGGGGATCCCCTGCTGGCCGGGGGGGTCACGGCGCCTTCGGTATTTGCTGGGCTCCTCCCCACACTTCCCCTAGGCATAGGAAGGAGGGGTCTCGGGAAGCCCTCAGCAGCCGGCTGACCACTCCCAGCTGGGACAGACACTGGTGCCTGCGCTGCATTTGCCAGGCTGCTTCCCTGAGACACAGGGATCAGTTCATTCGCGCGATCTTCCGCCTCCAGCTGGGCAATGAGCTGTTCTTTGGTGAGCCTCCCAATGCGCAGCCGCCTCTGCTTGCACAGCTCCACCAGGTCGCTCTTAAGCCGCTTGGCATACATCTTCCTGCTGGCCACTCACCGGCCTGTGTGCTCACAGCTCCCCACAGTTCCCAGGGGGCCCCCTAGTGTGCCAGCCCTTCTCGAGGTCACCGCCTCTCTGCCAGGGTCGAGCTGCAGACTCCTCCGCCCCTGGGACCACTCGCTGCGATCCCCCCGGGGGACCCTGTTACTGCAAAAGTCCTTCTTGCTGGTCACACACTCCCAGGGGTAATAACCGTCTCTCTCCCACTCTTCAGCAGGCCTGGTCCCCGTCAATCCCCCTTCGTTTTACTGCTCCCCAGTCACTTACTGCAGGAAGCGCCGTCCACGGGCTGCAGTAGATCCCACCGCTGCCACCAGTTGTCACGGAGTATTGGGGAACTCAGGGCCCTGCACCCCCGGCTTCCTGCGATTCACCATGACTCTCAGCCAGCCAGTAAAGTAGAAGGTTTATTTGGATGACAGGAATACAGTCCAAGACAGGTCTTGCAGGCACAGACAACAGGACCCCCTCAGTTAAGTCCAGCTTGGGGTCCCAGGGCATTCCAGCCCACCCCCCTTCGGGGGGTCAGAGCCATCTCTGTCTCCCAGCCATCTCTCCAGCCCGCTTCCAGCACTCTGCCTTCAGCGACCCCTCCCACAGCCTTTGTTCAGTTTCCCGGGCTCAGGAGTCACCTGGCCTTCAACCCCTTCCTGGGTTCTCATGTTACACACTCAGGTATGCGCCTGGGGAAACTCCCATCCCCCAATGCAGACTATCCGAGCCACACTCCCCTGTCAGCATTCACAGACCACAGTGAGAACAGGCCCAGTTCGTCACAGATGGATAGAAGTGTAGTTAGGTGGGCGTGTCGGGGATGGATGGAGGGATGGATAGAAGGGTAGATAGGTGGGCGTGTTGGGGGATGGATGGATGGAAGGGTAGATAGGTGGGCGTGTCGGGGATGGATGGAGGGATGGATAGAAGGGTAGACAGGTGGGCGTGTCGGGGAGGGATGGACGGATGGATGGATGGATGGATGGATGGATGGATGGATAGAAAGATAGACAGGGGGGCGTCTCGGGGATGGATGGACGGAGGGATGGATAGAAGTATAGACAGGGGGCATGTCGGGGATGGATGGAGGGATGGATGGATAGAAGGACAGACATGGGGGCATGTCAGGGATGGATGGATAGAAGGATAGATGGGGGCATGTCGGGGATGGATGGATGGATGGATGGATAGAAGGACAGACAGGGGGGCATGTCGGGGATGGAAGGAGGGATGGATGGATAGAAGGACAGACATGGGGGCATGTCAGGGATGGATGGATAGAAGGATAGATGGGGGCATGTCGGGGATGGATGGATGGATGGATGGATAGAAGGACAGACAGGGGGGCATGTCGGGGATGGAAGGAGGGATGGATGGATAGAAGAACAGACAGGGAGGCATGTCGGGGATGGATGGAGGGATGGATGGCTAGAAGGACAGACAGGGGGCATGTCGGGGATGGATGGATGGATAGAAGGACAGACAGGGGGGCATGTCGGGGATGGATGGATAGAAGGATAGATGGGGGCGTGTCGGGGATGGATGGACGGCTGGATGGATAGAAGGATAGATGGGGGCGTGTCGGGGATGGATGGAGGGATGGATGGATAGAAGGATAGACAAGGGGGCAGGTCAGGGATGGATGGACAGATGGATGGATAGAAGGATAGACGGCGGGCGTGTTGGGGATGGATGGACGGATGTATGGATAGAAGGATAGACAGGGAGCGTGTTGGGGAGGAATGGATGGATAGAAGGATAGACGGGGGGCGTGTTGGGGATGGATGGACGGATGTATGGATAGAAGGATAGACAGGGAGTGTGTTGGGGAGGGAGGGATGGATAGAAGGATAGACAGGGGGGCGTGTCGGGGATGGATGGAGGGATGGATGGATAGAAGGATAGACGGGGGGGCGTGTCGGGGATGGATGGAGGGATGGATGGATAGAAGGATAGACAAGGGGGCAGGTCAGGGATGGATGGACAGATGGATGGATAGAAGGATAGACGGGGGCGTGTCAGGTGATGGATGGATGGATAGAAGGATAGACAGGGGGCATGTCAGGGATGGAAGGATGGATGGATGGATAGAAGGATAGACGGGGGGGCGTGTCGGGGATGGATGGAGGGATGGATGGATAGAAGGATAGACAAGGGGGCAGGTCAGGGATGGATGGAGGGATGGATGGATAGAAGGATAGACAAGGGGGCAGGTCAGGGATGGATGGAGGGATGGATGGATAGAAGGATAGACAAGGGGGCAGGTCAGGGATGGATGGAGGGATGGATGGATAGAAGGATAGACAAGGGGGCAGGTCAGGGATGGATGAACAGATGGATGGATAGAAGGATAGACAAGGGGGCATGTCAGGGATGGAAGGATGGATGGATGGATAGAAGGATAGACAAGGGGGCAGGTCAGGGTTGAATGGACGGATGGATGGATAGAAGGATAGACAGGGAGCGTGTTGGGGAGGAATGGATGGATAGAAGGATAGACAAGGGGGCATGTCAGGGATGGAAGGATGGATGGATGGATAGAAGGATAGACAGGGAGCGTGTTGGGGAGTAATGGATCGATAGAAGGATAGACAGGGGGGCGTGTCGGGGATGGAAGGATGGATGGATGGATGGATAGAAGGATAGACAGGGGGGCGTGTCGGGGATGGATGGAGGGATGGATGGATAGAAGGATAGACGGGGGGCGTGTCGGGGATGGATGGAGGGATGGATGGATAGAAGGATAGACAAGGGGGCAGGTCAGGGATGGATGGACAGATGGATGGATAGAAGGATAGACGGGGGGCGTGTCGGGGATGGATGGAGGGATGGATGGATAGAAGGATAGACGGGGGGCGTGTCGGGGATGGATGGAGGGATGGATGGATAGAAGGATAGACAAGGGGGCAGGTCAGGGATGTATGGATAGAAGGATAGACAGGGAGCGTGTTGGGGAGGAATGGATGGATAGAAGGAAAGACAAGGGGGCAGGTCAGGGATGGATGAACAGATGGATGGATAGAAGGATAGACAAGGGGGCAGGTCGGGGATGGATGGAGGGATGGATGGATAGAAGGATAGACAAGGGGGCAGGTCAGGGTTGAATGGACGGATGGATGGATAGAAGGATAGACAGGGAGCGTGTTGGGGAGGAATGGATGGATAGAAGGATAGACAGGGGGGCGTGTCGGGGATGGAAGGATACATCATCTCTCACTCTGGTCTTTCCCTCGCAGCTTGTGTGACCGGCTGTGATTTCGACACCTTGGATGACCTGTGTGGCTGGCAGAACACACCTGGGACGGGCGGCGCCCTCTGGGGGCAGTGGGTCGGGGCCGGGGACCAAGCAGGGGTCGGCCCCCAGGACGATTTCTCAAAGCCTGGAAGTGAGTAGGCGACGATGCCCCAAGGTGCCGCGTTTCCCCACGGGACCCAAACACAGGCCCTGATGCCGCACGGGCTTTACAGATCCCCTGGCAAACCCAGGAGTCCAGGGTCCCTGTATCACCAGACGCCCGCCCCAGAGGTGGCCACATCCCAGCGCTGGGCTAGGGGTCCCCGTGTAACCGGCTGCCCCGCCCCAGAGGTGGCCGCATCTCAGCACCGGGCGAGGGGTCCCCGTGTAACCGGCCGCCCCGCCCCAGAGGTGGCCGCATCTCAGCGCCGGGTGAGGGGTCCCTGGGTAACCAGCCGCCCCGCCCCAGAGGTGGGCGCATCTCAGCACTGGGCGAGGGGTCCCCATGTCACCAGCCACTGCGCCCCAGAGGTGGCCACATCTCAGCGCCAGGTGAGGGGTCCCTGTGTAACCAGCCACCCCGCCCCAGAGGTGGGCGCATCTCAGCTCCGGGTGAAGGGTCCCTGGGTAACCGGCCGCCCCGCCCCAGAGGTGGGCGCATCTCCGCGCCCAGTGGTGACTGATTGACTCCTTGTCTTCTCCTCGCAGTCGGATACTACATGCTGATGGAGTTCCTGGAGTCGGAGGCCGGAGGCAGCGCCCTGCTTCGGAGCCCCCCTTACCCGTCCCTGGGGGGCTGCCTGGCCCTGAGTTTCTACTACATCGTCCATGGCAAATCTCCCTCCGCCACCCTCAATGTCTACGCTGCCCCCGCAGGCATGTCTGGGTCTAGCCAGGGCTCTGTCTGTCCCCGTCCTCCCCCGTTAGCCCCTGCTTCTATCCACGGTTCTTGGCCTGGGTCTCAAATATAGGGCTGGATTAAGCTCCACCCCTCAGGCCACAGCCCCGCCTCTCATGCCAACGCCCCGCCCCCAGGCTATGGCCCCATTCTCATTTGGATTTGCAGAGGTAGGAAGTGCCAGTACATTTCCTTTCTCAGTGAGGCAGTGGTGGCAGCGGTGGGATATTTTGGGGTTGAGCTGATCAGGGATGTCTCTGCTGGCAGGGAGGCCTCCTGCCACACAGACATCCCCCCGCTGGGGTGGGCTTTCCCTGTATAACTAGCAAGCCCACCCCAGAAGTGACCGCATCTGAGCCCTGGGCGAGGGGTCCCTGTATAACCAGCCGCCCCGCCCCAGAAGTGGTGCCGGGCGTGGGGTTTCCATATATAACCCATGTTTCTCTTTGCCTGTAGGGGTGACAGGAGCTGATCTGGGGACCCCACTTCTGAGCCTCCGGGGGGACCAGGGAGCTGACTGGCAGTGGGGACTGGTGAATTATACTGGGACCAGCGAGATTCAGGTAAAGGGGGGGCAGGGGGGAGGCCTGGGGGGAGGGACCTAGGGAGGGGAGTGTCCTCCACCTGACCCTGTGAGACTCACCTCCCGTATTTGCGTCTCCCCCACCCCCCAGTTTGTTTTCCAGGGCAGCTATGCCGAGAAGCCGGAGCCCGGGCTGGCGGTGGACAGCGTCCGGGTGTGGCCATGCGAAGGTAACAGCGCTCAGTCTCCACTGGGTGCAGCCCCGGGGGTGGGGAGCTGGGCGTGATGGGGGAGGGGTCCCGGCCGCTCTGCCCTGACAGGCTCCCCCCGCTTCCTGCCCCCTGTAGAGACCTTCACCCAGTGCGACTTCAACAACGCCAGCAACCCGCTGTGCGGCTGGGCCCAGCCCAACGACGATGCCGGCAACTGGATCCGCACCAACCAGCCCACGCCCACCGAGGAGACCGGGCCACCGGGGGACTATCCCCACGGCGGTAAGGAGATGTGGGGTTAAACCTGCCGCCCCCCCCAGCCCCCCGCCAGGCCTGCCACCCTGGCTCTCGGTCTGTCAATCCATCCATCCCCCCAACACCCTCTGTCCATCCATCCATCCATCTGTCCTTTCATCCATACATCCATCTCCAAACACAGATATCCATCCACCCATGCATCCATCCATCCATCCATCCATCCATCCATCCATCCATCCCCAAACAAACCTATCCATCCATTCATCCATCCATCCATCCATCCATCCCCTTACACATCCATCCATCCATTCATCCAGCTATCCATCCATCCTCCTCCCCCATCCATCCATCCATCCATCCATCCATCCATCCATCCATTCCCTTACACTTCCATCCATACATCTGTCCATCCTTCCCCTTACACATCCATCCATCCATCCATCCATCCCCTTACACATCCATCCATCCATCTGTCCATCCATCCCCTTACACATCCATCCATCCATCCATCCATCTGTCCCCAAACACAGCTATCCATCCATCCCCTTACACATCCATCCATCCATCCATCCATCCATCCATCCATCCATCCATCCATCCCCTTACACATCCATCCATCCATCCCCTTACACATACGTCCATCCATCCCTTTACACATCCATCCATCCATCCATTCATCCATCCATCCCCATACACATCCATCCATCCATCCATTCATCCATCTGTCCCCAAACACAGCTATCCATCCATCCATCCATCCATCCATCCATCCATCCATCCATCCATCCCCTTACACATCCATCCATCCATCCCCTTACACATACGTCCATCCATCCCTTTACACATCCATCCATCCATCCATTCATCCATCCATCCCCTTACACATCTATCCATCCATGCCCAAACACAGGTATCCATCCATCCATCCATCCATCCATCCATCCATCCAACCCCAAACACAGCTGTCCATCCATCCATCCATCCAACCCCATACACAACTATCCATCCGTCCATCCCCAAACACAGCCATCCATCCATCCATCCATCCATCCAACCACTTACACATCCATCCATCCACCCATCCACCTCCAAACACAGCTATCCATCCATTCATCCATCCGTCCACCCCCAAACCCAACTATCCATCCATCCATCCATCCATCCATCCATCCATCCATCCATCCATCCCCTTCATGGAGCAGGTCCTCAAGGAATCAATTATGAAACACTTAGAGGAGAGGAAAGTGATCAGGAACAGTCAGCATGGATTCACCAAGGGCAGGTCGTGCCTGACTAACCTAATTGCCTTCTATGATGAGATAACTGGCTCTGTGGATGAGGGGAAAGCAGTGGATGTGTTATTCCTTGACTTTAGCAAAGCTTTTGATACGGTCTCCCACAATATTCTTGCCGCCAAGTTAAAGAAGTATGGGCTGGATGAATGGACTGTAAGGTGGATAGAAAGCTGGCTAGATCGTCGGGCTCAACGGGTAGTGATCAACGGCTCCATGTCTAGTTGGCAGCGGGTATCAAGTGGAGTGCCCCAAGGTTCGGTCCTCGGGCCGGTTTTGTTCAATGTCTTCATTAATGATCTGGAGGATGGCGTGGACTGCACTCTCAGCAAGTTTGCAGATGACGCTAAACTGGGAGGAGTGGTAGATACGCTGGAGGGGAGGGACAGGATACAGAGGGACCTAGACAAATTAGAGGATTGGGCCAAAAAAAAACCTGATGAGGTTCAACAAGGACAAGTGCAGAGTCCTGCACTTAGGACGGAAGAATCCCATGCACTGCTACAGACGAGGGACCGAATGGCTAGGCAGCAGTTCTGCAGAAAAGGACCTAGGGGTCACAGTGGACGAGAAGCTGGATATGAGTCAACAGTGTGCTCTTGTTGCCAAGAAGGCTAACGGCATTTTGGGCTGTATAAGTAGGAGCATTGCCAGCAGATCAAGGAACGTGATCGTTCCCCTCTATTCGACATTGGTGAGGCCTCATCTGGAATACTGTGTCCAGTTTTGGGCCCCACACTACAAGAAAGATGTGGAAAAATTGGAAAGAGTCCAGCGGAGGGCAACAAAAATGATTAGGGGTCTGGAGCACATGACTTATGAGGAGAGGCTGAGGGAATTGGGATTGTTTAGTCTCCAGAAGAGAAGAATGAGGGGGGATTTGATAGCAGCCTTCAACTACCTGAAGGGGGGTTCCAAAGAGGATGGAGCTCGGCTGTTCTCAGTGGTGGCAGATGACAGAACAAGGAGCAATGGTCTCAAGTTGCAGTGGGGGAGGTCCAGGTTGGATATTAGGAAACACTATTTCACTAGGAAGGTGGTGAAGCACTGGAATGGGTTCCCTAGGGAGGTGGTGGAATCTCCTTCCTTGGAGGTTTTTAAGGCCCGGCTTGACAAAGCCCTGGCTGGGATGATTTAGTTGGGGTTGGTCCTGCTTTGAGCAGGGGGTTGGACTAGATACCTCCTGAGGTCCCTTCCAACCCTGATCTTCTATGATTCTATTCTATGATTCTATGATTCTCAGGCCTGGTCCCCACTAAGCCCCCACTTCGGACTAAGGTACGCAATAACGTAGCTGAATTCGAAGTACCTTAGTCCGAACTTACCGCGGGTCCAGACGCGGCAGGGAGGCTCCCCTGTCGATGCCGCGTACTCCTCTCGGCGAGCTGGAGTACCGGCGTTGACGGCGAGCACTTCCGGGATCGATCCCAGAACATCGATTGCCTGCCGCTGGACCCTCCGGTAAGTGAAGACGTACCCTTACACAACAGGAACACAGTCCAAGACAGGTCTTGCAGGCACAGACAACAGGACCCCCCCCCCAGTTAGGTCCATCTTGGGGCACCACAGCCCCATTGGGGCGGTCAGAGCCCCATCTGGGCTCCCTCCATTACCAGACAGCTCCTGAAACTCTCAGTCCCTCCAGTGTCTCTCATCCAGCCTCCCCCGGCTCCTCCCCCAGCCTTTGTCCAGTTTCCTGGGCAGACGTGTCACCTGGCCCCAACCCCCTCCTGGGTTCTCACGTTACAGGCTCCGGGATCTTCCCTCAAGGCCAGTCTCCCATCCCCCAATGCAGATCGTCCTAGCCACACTCCCCACTCAGCATTCAAAGACCACATTAAAAAAAGTCCCAGTTCGTCACACCATCCATCCATCCCCATACACAGCTATCCATCCATCCATCCCCATACACAGCTATCCGTCCATTCATCCATCCATCCATCCTCTTACACATCCATCTGTCCATCTGTCCATCCATCCATCCATCCATCCATCCATCCATCCATCCATCCCCAAACACAGCTATCTATCCATCTGTCCATCCATTCATCCCCAAACAGAGCCATCTGTCCATCCATCCATCCCCATACACAGCTTCCATCCATCCGTCCATCCATCCATCCCCATACACAGCTATCCGTCCATCCATCCGTCCATCCATCCATCCCCAAACACAGCTATTCAATCATCCATCCATCTGTCCATCCATCCATCCAACCTCAAATACAGCAATCCATCCATCCATACATACATACCCATACACAGCTATCCATCCATCCAATCATCTATCCCCATACACAGCTATCCATCCATCCATCCATCCATCCATCCATCCATCCATCCCCATACACAGCTATCCATCCATCCCCAAACACAGCTATCTGTCCATCTGTCCATCCATCCATCCCCAAACACAGCTATCCATCCATCCATCCATCCATCCATCCATCCATCCAACCACTTACACGTCGATACATCCATCCATCCACCCATCCATCCCCATACACAGCTATCTGTCCATCCATTCGTCCATCCGTCCACCCCCAAACACAGCCATCCATCCATCCATCCATCCATCCATCCATCCATCCATCCATCCCCATACACAGCTATCCATCCATCCGTCCATCCATATATCCATCCCCAAACCCAACTATCCATCCATCCATCCATCCATCCATCCATCCCCAAACACAACTATCCATCCATCCGTCCATCCATCCATCCCCTTACACATCCATCCATCCATCCCCAAACAAACCTATCCATCCATCCGTCCATCCATCCATTCATCCATCACCTTACACATCCATCCATCCATCCATCCATCCATCCATCCATCCATTCCCTTACACTTCCATCCATCCATCCGTCCATCCTTCCCCTTACACATCCATCCATCCATCCATCCCCTTACACATCCATCCATCCATCCATCCATCTGTCCATCCATCCCCTTACACATCCGTTCATCCAACCCCTTACCCATCCGTCCGTCCATCCATCCATCCATCCATCTGTCCATCCATCCGTCCGTCCATCCATCCAACCCCTTACACATCCGTCCGTCCATCCATCCATCCATCCATCCATCCATCCATCCATCCATCCCCTTACACATCCATCCGTCCGTCCATCCATCCATCCCCTTACACATCCATCCATCCGTCCGTCCATCCATCCATCCATCCCCTTACACATCCATCCATCCATCCGTCCGTCCATCCCCTTACACTTCCATCCATCCATCCATCCATCCGTCCATCCATCCCCTTACACATCCATCCATCCATCCATCCGTCAATCCATCCTCTTACAGATCCATCCATCCATCCATCCAGCCGTCCGTCCATCCATCCCCTTACACATCCATCCATCCGTCCGTCCATCCATCCCCTTACACATCCATCCATCCATCCATCCATCCATCCATCCATCCATCCCCTTACACATCCATCCGTCCGTCCATCCATCCATCCCCTTACACATCCATCTATCCATCCATCCATCCATCCATCCATCCATCCCCTTACACATCCATCCATCCATCCGTCCGTCCATCCCCTTACACTTCCATCCATCCATCCATCCATCCATCCATCCCCTTACACATCTATCCATCCATCCATCCATCCGTCAATCCATCCCCTTACTCATCCATCCATCCATCCGTCCGTCCGTCAATCCATCCTCTTACACATCTATCCATCCATCCGTCCATCCATCCATCCGTCCGTCCATCCATCCCCTTACACATCCATCCGTCCGTTCGTCCGTCCATCCATCCATCCGTCCGTCGATCCATCCATCCATGCCCTTACTCATCCATCCATCCATCCATCCGTCCGTCCATTCATCCATCCCCTTACACATCTATCCATCCATGCCCTTACTCATCCATCCATCCATCCATCCATCCATCCGTCCGTCCATCCATCCATCCGTCCGTCCGTCCATCCATCCCCAAACACATCCATCCACCCGTCCGTCCATCCGTCCGTCCGTCCATCCTTCCATCCATCCCCAAACACATCCATCCATCTGTCCGTCCATCCATCCCCTTACACATCCATCCATCCATCCGTCTGTCCATCCATCCCCTTACACATCCATCTATCCGTCCATCCGTCCATCCATCCACTTACACATCTATCCATCCTTCCATCCGTCCATCCATCCATCCCCTTACACATCCATCCATCCATCCATCCATCCATCCATCCATCCCCTTACATATCCATCAATCCATCCGTCCATCCGTCCATCCATCCATCCCCTTACACATCCATCCATTCGTCCGTCCATCCATCCATGCCCTTACTCATCCATCCATCCATCCATCCGTCCATCCATTCATCCATCCCCTTACACATCCATCCATCCATCCGTCCGTCCATCCATCCATCCGTCTGTTCGTCCATCCATCCCCAAACACATCCATCCATCCGTCCATCCGTCCATCCATCCCCAAACACATCCATCCATCCGTCCATCCTTCCCCTTACACATCCATCCATCCATCCATCCCCTTACACATCCATCCATCCATCCATCCATCTGTCCATCCATCCCCTTACCCATCCGTCCGTCCATCCATCCATCCATCCATCTGTCCATCCATCCGTCCGTCCATCCATCCAACCCCTTACACATCCGTCCGTCCATCCATCCATCCATCCATCCATCCATCCCCTTACACATCCATCCGTCCGTCCATCCATCCATCCCCTTACACATCCATCCATCCGTCCGTCCATCCATCCATCCATCCCCTTACACATCCATCCATCCATCCGTCCGTCCATCCCCTTACACTTCCATCCATCCATCCATCCATCCGTCCATCCATCCCCTTACACATCCATCCATCCATCCATCCATCCAGCCGTCCGTCCATCCATCCCCTTACACATCCATCCATCCGTCCGTCCATCCATCCCCTTACACATCCATCCATCCATCCATCCATCCATCCATCCATCCATCCCCTTACACATCCATCCGTCCGTCCATCCATCCATCCCCTTACACATCCATCTATCCGTCCATCCATCCATCCATCCATCCATCCCCTTACACATCCATCCATCCATCCGTCCGTCCATCCCCTTACACTTCCATCCATCCATCCATCCATCCATCCATCCATCCATCCCCTTACACATCTATCCATCCATCCATCCATCCATCCGTCAATCCATCCCCTTACTCATCCATCCATCCATCCGTCCGTCCGTCAATGCATCCTCTTACACATCTATCCATCCATCCGTCCATCCATCCATCCGTCCGTCCATCCATCCCCTTACACATCCATCCGTCCGTTCGTCCGTCCATCCATCCATCCCCTTACACATTCATCCATCCGTCCGTCGATCCATCCATCCATGCCCTTACTCATCCATCCATCCATCCATCCGTCCGTCCATTCATCCATCCCCTTACACATCTATCCATCCATGCCCTTACTCATCCATCCATCCATCCATCCATCCGTCCATCCATCCATCCGTCCGTCCGTCCATCCATCCCCAAACACATCCATCCACCCGTCCGTCCATCCGTCCATCCATCCCCAAACACATCCATCCATCTGTCCGTCCATCCATCCCCGTACACATCCATCCATCCATCCGTCTGTCCATCCATCCCCTTACACATCCATCTATCCGTCCATCCGTCCATCCATCCACTTACACATCTATCCATCCTTCCATCCGTCCATCCATCCATCCCCTTACACATCCATCCATCCATCCATCCATCCATCCATCCATCCATCCCCTTACATATCCATCAATCCATCCGTCCATCCATCCATCCCCTTACACATCCATCCATTCGTCCGTCCATCCATCCATGCCCTTACTCATCCATCCATCCATCCATCCGTCCATCCATTCATCCATCCCCTTACACATCCATCCATCCATCCGTCCGTCCATCCATCCATCTGTCTGTTCGTCCATCCATCCCCAAACACATCCATCCATCCGTCCATCCGTCCATCCATCCCCAAACACATCCATCCATCCGTCCGTCCATCCATCCATCCCCAAACACAGCCATCTATCCGTCCATCCATCCGCCTGTTCACTTTGTGACCCATAAGCTGAACTTACCCAAGTGGTTTGTATGGGTATTTCCTTGTTGTCTCCTGTTAACCGCCCCCGTCTCCCCCCTCACGTCCCCAGAGGGCTATTACATCTACGTCGAGGCTGGGAGCCTGTGGCCGGGCCAGTCCGTGCGTCTGGAGTCCTGGGATTTCTGCACCGCTGATGCCGTGTGCGTGGAGTTTTACTACTACATGGCCGGCATCGTGGAGACCGGAACCCAGCTCCGGGTGCTGGCCTGGGGGCCCTCTGGCCCTGGCCTCCCCCTCTGGACCCGCACCGGCCTCCAGAGCCCGGCCTGGCTGCTGGGCTCTGTCACCGTGCCCGCCGGCCGCCTGCAGCCCACCCGGGTGAGCGGGATTGTGGGGGCGGGGGGCTGGGCTGGGGTGAGGAGAGCTCCCTTCCTCCATTCTAGGGTGTCCCCCAATTCCTTAGCCCTCTGGGGCATTGCTGCTTCCACTTTGGTATCCCTGGAACTCCCTGCTGCAGGGTGGGAAAGGGCCGGGAGCCTGATCTTGGGGCAGGCGGGAGGCCAGGGTAGATGGGCCCAGGGGGACAGATCTCGGGGCAGGCGGAAGGCTGGGGTAGATGGGCCCCTGGGGAGACGGAGCAGCTGGCTGGCCCCTGACTCCGCTCTGTTGACTTAGATCATCTTTGAAGTGGTGCGGGGCGACCTGCCGTACCTCGACGTGGCCCTGGACAATGTGTCGGTGCGGAGGGGGCCCTGCCCAGGTGAGAGGTGCTGGGGGGGTTTCAGTCGGGGGGGGGGGCTGTGTCCATGGGGATGGGCGGCTGGGCTGACAGGAGATAGGGGGAGAAATGCCGGGTTGTCGTGTGTGTCCGTGAGCATCCGTGCATGGGGCGTGTGCCAGGCGTGTGCAAGGCATGTGCATGGTGTGTGCACGGCATGTGCCAAGAGACCCATGTCGGGGGGAACCCAGCACACGTGTCCCTCCCGCTCATGTGCGGCTCTGTTGTGTCCCCCACCCTAGGAGCCCCGGTTACCCCACCCACGCCAGCTCCCAGCCTCACAGCCCCCACCAGCCCTGGGGGCCCAGGCTCCTCCCCAGCAGGGACTGCCACCCCCAGCGGCACCACAGCGATGCGTCCCACGGCAACCACCACCGTAGGAACCGGCACCGCCCTCAGTGGCACCACGGCAACCAGCACCGTAGCAACCGGCTCCTCCCCCACTAGCACCACGGCAATCACCACCGTAGCAACTGGCACCGCCCCCACTGGCACCACGGCAACCACCACCGTAGCAACTGGCTCTACACCCACTGGGACCACAGCAACCACCACCGTAGCAACTGGCTCCACCCCCACTGGGACCACAGCAACCACCACCATAGCAACTGGCTCTACACCCACTGGGACCACGGCCACCACCACCGTAGCAACTGGCTCTACACCCACTGGGACCACAGCAACCACCACCATAGCAACTGGCTCTACACCCACTGGGACCACGGCCACCACCACCGTAGCAACTGGCTCTACACCCACTGGCACCACGGCAACCACCACCATAGCAACTGGCTCTACACCCACTGGGACCACAGCATTCACCACCGTAGCAACTGGCTCCACCCCCACTGGGACCACAGCAACCACCACCGTAGCAACTGGCTCTACACCCACTGGGACCACGGCAACCACCACCGTAGCAACTGGCTCTACACCCACTGGGACCACGGCAACCACCACTGTAGCAACTGGCTCTACACCCACTGGGACCACGGCAACCACCACCGTAGCAACTGGCTCTACACCCACTGGGACCACGGCCACCACCACCGTAGCAACTGGCTCTACACCCACTGGGACCACGGCAATCACCACCGTAGCAACTGGCTCCACCCCCACTGGGATCACAGCAACCACCACCATAGCAACTGGCTCTACACCCACTGGGACCACAGCATTCACCACCGTAGCAACTGGCTCCACCCCCACTGGGACCACAGCAACCACCACCATAGCAACTGGCTCTACACCCACTGGGACCACAGCAACCACCACCGTAGCAACTGGCTCTACACCCACTGGGACCACGGCAACCACCACTGTAGCAACTGGCTCTACACCCACTGGGACCACGGCAACCATCACTGTAGCAACCGGCTCCGCCCCCAGTGGGACCACGGCAACCAGTCCCATAGCAACCGGCACCTCCCCCACTGGCACCATGGCAACCACCACTATAGCAACCGGCTCCGCCCCTAGTGAGGCCACAGCAACCAGTCCCATAGCAACTGGCACTGCCCCCAGTGGAACCACGGCAACCACCACTATAGCAACCAGCTCCACCCCCAGTGAAACCATGACAACCAGCCCCATAGCAACTGGCTCCTCCACCACTGGCACGACGACAACCAGCCCCATAGCAACCAGCACCGCCCCCAGTGGGACCACAGCAGCCACCACTGTAGCAACTGGCTCCACCCCCACTTCTGGGTCTCCAGCCCCCTCTGTGACCCCATCGACTTGGCCAGGTGCGTCGCCCCATGGAGGTGTAGGGTGGGTGGCCGGGCTCTTCCCCTCCCCCCATGTCCCCAAATCCCCTGGGCGGGGGCTCTGTGGGAACAGACCCCCTACTCCCCTGCCCCACATAGCCCCCCGGGGCCGGGCCCGTTGGGTGGTGGTTTGACCGGATGCTCCCCCCGCAGGCACCTCCGTCCCGTGCCCCCCGAATGCCCATTACGAGTCGTGTGGCGTGGCCTGCCCCCCGCGCTGTGACGACCCCCAGCTGAGCTGCGACCTGCCCTGCCAGCCGGGCTGCCAGTGCGACCCCGGGCACCTGCTGAGCGGGGGGCACTGCGTCCCCCCCACGGACTGCGGCTGCTTCTACAACCACACCTACTACCAGGTCAGCCAGGACTCCTGGGTTCTCTCCCCGGCTCTGAGAGCGGAGTGGGGGCTGGTGGTTAGAGCAGGGGGGCTGGGAGCCCGGACTCCTGGGTTCTCTCACCCGTGTCCGTTTGTCCCTAGCCCGGTGAGGTGATCTACGCCGATGGCTGCCAGGAGATCTGCCACTGTCTGTCTAACAACAACACCCGCTGCTCTGATGCCAGCTGCCGACCCAACCAGCACTGTGTCAGCCATGGGGATGGGGTACAGGGGTGCTTCCCAATAGGTGAGTTCTTGGGGGACCCCCGTAGTGGGAGGGTGGGGAGCCAGGACTCCTGGGTTCTCTCCCCGGCTCTGGGAGGGGAGTGGGGGCTGGTGGGTTAGAGCAAGGGGGGCTGGGAGCCAGAACTCCTGGGTTGTCTCCCCGGCTCTGGGGGCTGGTGCTTAGCTCTGGCTACCCCCAGACTCCGCGACCTGCGTGGCATCGGGCGACCCCCACTACACCACCTTCGACAAGAGGAAGTTCGATTTCCAGGGCACCTGCACCTACGTCCTGGCCCAGCCCTGCAACGCCAGCCTGGCCCTGGCCCCCTTCGCCGTCCACGCTGCCAACGAGCACCGGCATGGGCAGAGCACTGTGTCCTACGTCCGGGCCGTGTTCCTGGAGCTGCCAGGAGCCTCCATCGCTCTGCTCAAGAACCGCGTGGTGCAGGTACGGACCCAGGGGTGGTGCTAGGGGGCGCTGTGGGGCAGGGAGCGGGGCGGGGGCAGCAGGGGGCGCTCTCCCCTGGCAGGCAGGGCTGGCCCCAGGGTGGCGCTAGGGGGCGCTGTGGGGCAGGGATCGGGGCGGGGGGCTCAGCAGGGGGTGCTCTCCCCTGGCAGGCGGGGCTGGCCCCAGGGCGGCGCTAGGGGGCGCTGTGGGGCAGGGAGCGGGGCGGGGGGCTCAGCAGGGGGCGCTCTCCCCTGGCAGGCAGGTCTGGCCCTAGGGCAGTGCTAGGGGGCGATGTGGGGCAGGGAGCGGGGGCACTAGGGGGCGCTGTGCTGCGGGGAGCTGCCTCACCACAGAGGTGGCTGCATCCCAGTGCCAGGCGGGGGGGGTCTCTGTGTAACCCCAGGTGGGGGGGGTCCTGGCGTTTGCAGGTGAACGGCTCCCGGGTGACCCTCCCTGCAGTCCCCGCCCCCGGCGTGTCCGTCCGTCTGTCCGGGACGTTCACCGAGGTCCGGACGGATTTTGGGCTGGTTGTCCGGTACGACGGGAACCATTACGCCGAAGTCCGGGTCAGCCAGCAGTGAGTATCGGGGTGAAGCAGGGGGCGGGGGGTTTGGTGGGGGGTGAATTGGGGCTTATGGGGGTCAGGAGGGGGCTATGGAAGTTAGGGGTCACAGGGGGTCCTGGGAGGGGTTAGTGGGCTCAGAAGAAAGCACAGAAGTGGGGTGTGGGGGCTGTTGGGGGGTGGAAGGAGGGGCTGGGGGTCAGCAGAGATTGGGGGGGTTATGGGGGAACTGGGCGGGCCATGGCTCTGGAGTGGAGGAGCGGGGAGTGGGGGGGTTATGGGGGAGGGGGTGTTGCATCTCTGTCCCCCTCTGATGCCCCTACCCCCCTAGGTATCGGGGTGCCCTGTGCGGTCTCTGCGGTGACTACAATGGGGACCCCGGTGACGACTTCCGGACCCCGGCGGGGGGTGCAGCCGGCTCGGCCGGGGACTTCGGGGACAGCTGGGGTGTCGGCAAGTGAGTGACACCCCCCAAACCTCCCACACACCCCTACTGTCCCCCCAAATCTCCCATGACTCCCACTGCCCCTCTACAGCCCCCCAAACCTCCCATGTCCCTACGGCTCCCCTATACCCCCCCAAACCACCCACACGCCCCCTATTGTCACCCCAAGTCTCCCATGCCCCCCACTGTCTCCCCTACAGCCCCCCAACCCCATGTACCTACAGCTCTCCTACACCCCCCAAACCTCCCACATACCCCCTACTGTCCCCCCAAATCTCCCATGCCCCCCACTGCCCCTCTACAGCCCCCCCCCAACTCCCCATGTCCCTACGGCTCCTCTACACTGCCCCAAACCACCCACTTGCCCCCTACTGTCCCCCCAAATCTCCCATGGCCCTCCACTTCCCCCCTACAGCCCCCCCAAACCCTCCACACCCCACACACCCCCAGCCACCTTAACGCCCCCAATCCCCCTACACCTCCACCCCCTGCAAGAGAGCAACCCCCCCGCCCCAGCCCGCCTGAAGCCCCACCCCCCACAGACCCACGGCCCCCTGACCCCCAGGAGACTCCCCCAAACCACCTCCTGTCCCCCTCACCTCTCTGCTTCCCCCCCCAGCTGCACCTCGGCCGGCCCCCCCGTCACCCCTCAGTGCCCCGCGGACGCGCGGCTGGACTACGAGGGGCCCGGGGCCTGCGGGCTCCTGCTAGCCCCTGATGGGCCCTTCGCCCCCTGCCACGGCCAGCTGAGCCCCATGGTGAGTGGGGGGCCAAGGGGGTGGGGGCTAGGTGGGAGTCAGGGGGGCCATGGTGGGTGGGTTATGAGGGTGAGGGGGGCTGGGTGGGTATGGGGGGGTCTTGGGGAGGCTGGGTGGGTGTCAGAAGGACCATGGGGGGCTATGGGGGTGAGGGGGCTGGGTGAGGGTTGGAGGGGCCAAGGGGAGAAGCAGGGATCATGGGGGGGTCATGGGGGTGGGGGCTAGGTGGGAGTCAGGGTGGGGGGATGGGTGGGGATTGGGGGGGCATTGGGGTGGGGGTGGGGGCTAAGTGGGCCTCAGGACGGCCATGGGGTCTATGGGGCTGAGGGGGCTGGGGGTTCACCGGGGGTTCAGAGCCCCCTGGGGGGGCTGACATGGGGGGTTCCCTGCCATGCCTCCACCACGCCCTGCCCCGGAGCACTGGGACCCGGGGGGATGTCCGTGGGGCCCCCCAATAACCCCCCTCCTCCCCTCCCAGACCTTCTTCCAGGACTGCGTGTTCGATCTCTGCGCGCTGGGGGGCGACCGGCGTCAGCTCTGCTCCGCCCTGGGCAGCTATGGGGCCCAGTGCCAGGCCCACAACGTCAGCCTGGGCCCCTGGCGCAACCAGACCCTCTGCCGTGAGTGGGGCTGGGGGGGCAGGGGTGGAGCGGGGGACTTGGCAGGGGGCACCGTGGGGCAGGGGGTGGGATGGGGGGCTCGGCAGGGGATGCCGGGGGGCAGGGGTGGGGCGGGGGACTTGGCAGGGGACGCCATGGGGCGGGGGCTCAGCAGGGGGTGCTGTACTGCAGAGGGTGGGACGGGGGCTTGGCAGGGGGCACCGTGGGGCAGGGGATGCTGTGATGCAGAGTGTGGGACGGGGGGCTCATCAGGGATGCCGTGGGGCAGGAGGTAGGGCGGGAGGCTCATCAGGGGGCGCTGTGCTGCAGAGGGTGGGACGGGGAGCTCGGCAGGGGTGCCGTGGGGGAGGAGGTGGGGTGGGAGGCTTGGCAGGGGGCACCGTGGGGCAGGGGGCTGGACAGGGGAGGGGCTGGGGCGGGGGTTTTTACTCCTCTCTCTTTCCCCCCTCCCCACAGCCATGCTCTGCCCCCCCAACAGCCATTACGACCCGTGCAGCCCCCCCTGCCTCGCCACCTGCCCTGAGGCCGGGGTGAGGGGCTGCCAGGAGCCCTGCCTGGAGGGGTGCACGTGTGACCCCGGCTTCCTACTCAGTGGGGGAGCCTGTGTCCCCCAGGGGGGCTGCGGCTGCAGCTACGCCGGGGGGTACTATGAGGTAAGGGGGGGCGCTTTGGTTTGGGGTGGGGAGGAACTCAGGGGTCACTGTGGGGTGGGGGGATTTCAGGGGGTCTCTCGGGAGTCGGGTGGATTTTGGGGGGTCTTGGGTTACTCACCCCTTCCCTCTCTCCCCTGCAGCTGGGCGAGGAGTTCTTTGGGCCGGGCTGTGGGTCGCGCTGCCGCTGTGAGGGGGGGAACCGGACCCACTGCCAGGCCTGGCAGTGCCGCCCCACGGAAACCTGCGGGCTCCACAATGGCCTGTACGGCTGCCACCCCACAGGTAACGCCCACCCCAGAGATCCCCCCTGCCCCACGGGGAATGCCAGCCCCATAGATCCCCCTGGACCCCGCCCCACAGCTAACGCTTGACCCATAGATTCCCTCTGCTCCACCAGTAATGCCCGCCCCATTGATCCCCCTGGCCCCCGCCCCACAGGTAATGCCTGCCCCATAGATCTCCCCCCTCCCCCACCCCACAGGTAATGCCCACCCCATAGATCCCTCTGGCCCCCGCCCCACAGGTAATGCCTGCCCCATAGATCTCCCCCCTCCCCCACCCCACAGGTAA
>NC_088806.1:1887544-1925010 GCF_011386835.1 Chrysemys picta bellii
GCTGAGGCGGAGGAGGGGCAGAGGGGAATGGTTGGGGGTGTCCGGGGCTCAGAGTGGGGGGCTGGCGGGGGGAGGGGCCGTTTCTGACGCTCCACCTCTGTCTACCCCCCCCCCCCCCCGCCTGCAGGTTGTTTTCCGAGCCGCCCGCGACCCAGACTTCGACCTGGCCCTGGACTCCGTCTCCATCCGGCTGGGGCCCTGCTCCCGTATGTACAGACGGACACTCGCCTGCCCCCCCGCCCCCCAAATCCCCCCTTTTCCCACTGTGGGTTTTACCTTCCCCGAGTTCTTTGTCTGGGAATTTCCTTGGTTTTTTACGTCCCGTTAATCTCTGGGGTCCCTGGGGGGGGCCCAGCATCTACCCTCCCCGGTGCCCCCGGCTTCCCCCCGGCTCCCGGCCGGCCTGAAGTCGGTCATGACTTTCCCAGGCCCAGCACCCACAGCAAATGAACCGCCCCCGGTGAGAGATCCAGCCCTGTTTCTCAGCTGCCCCGACCACTGGGCCGGGTTCAAACCCATTTGGGCCCAACCTCGCCAGCTCAACGCCTGGCAGGCCGGAGCGAGCTGGGTGGGAACACCTCACACGCTCCCCGTGGGGCGCGTAGCCTGGGACCAGTACGTTATGAGTGTCACGAGTTCGTTGGGCCTCAGCAGAGGGGCTGAGAGAGGGGGAGCCAGTGACAGGCGGGGGTTATGGGGAGTATAGGGGGTCAGACAGGGAGGTAGAGGGGTGTGTGGGGATGGATAGATAGATAGAGGGGGGGATGGGGCTAGATAGATGGGCGTGTCAGGGAGGGATGGACGGATAGAAGGATAGACAGGGGGGCGTCGGGGATGGATGGATGGATAGAAGGACAGCCGGGGGAGTGTTGGGGATGGATGGATAGAAGGAGAGACATGCGGGCATGTCGGGTATGGTTGGATGGATGGATAGAAGGATAGACAGGGGGCGTGTCGGGGATGGATGGATAGAAGTGTAGTTAGGTGGGCGTGTCGGGGATGGATGGAGGGATGGATAGAAGGGTAGATAGGTGGGCATGTTGGGGGATGGATGGATGGAAGGGTAGATAGGTGGGCGTGTCGGGGATGGATGGAGGGATGGATAGAAGGGTAGACAGGTGGGCGTGTCAGGGGTGGATGGACGAATGGATAGTAGGGTAGATAGGTGGGCGTGTCGGGGAGGGATGGACGGATGGATGGATGGATGGATGGATGGATAGATAGACAGGGGGGCGTCTCGGGGATGGATGGACGGAGGGATGGATAGAAGTATAGACAGGGGGCATGTCGGGGATGGATGGAGGGATGGATGGATAGAAGGACAGACATGGGGGCATGTCAGGGATGGATGGATAGAAGGATAGATGGGGGCATGTCGGGGATGGATGGATGGATGGATGGATGGATGGATGGATAGAAGGACAGACAGGGGGGCATGTCGGGGATGGAAGGAGGGATGGATGGATAGAAGGACAGACATGGGGGCATGTCAGGGATGGATGGATAGAAGGATAGATGGGGGCATGTCGGGGATGGATGGATGGATGGATGGATAGAAGGACAGACAGGGGGGCATGTCGGGGATGGAAGGAGGGATGGGTGGATAGAAGAACAGACAGGGAGGCATGTCGGGGATGGATGGAGGGATGGATGGCTAGAAGGACAGACAGGGGGCATGTCGGGGATGGATGGATGGATAGAAGGACAGACAGGGGGGCATGTCGGGGATGGATGGATAGAAGGATAGATGGGGGCGTGTCGGGGATGGATGGACGGCTGGATGGATAGAAGGATAGATGGGGGCGTGTCGGGGATGGATGGAGGGATGGATGGATAGAAGGATAGACAAGGGGGCAGGTCAGGGATGGATGGACAGATGGATGGATAGAAGGATAGACGGGGGGCGTGTTGGGGATGGATGGACGGATGTATGGATAGAAGGATAGACAGGGAGCGTGTTGGGGAGGAATGGATGGATAGAAGGATAGACGGGGGGCGTGTTGGGATGGATGGACGGATGTATGGATAGAAGGATAGACAGGGAGTGTGTTGGGGAGGGATGGATGGATAGAAGGATAGACAGGGGGGCGTGTCGGGGATGGATGGAGGATGGATGGATAGAAGGATAGACAGGGGGCATGTCAGGGATGGAAGGATGGATGGATGGATAGAAGGATAGACGGGGGGGCGTGTCGGGATGGATGGAGGGATGGATGGATAGAAGGATAGACAAGGGGGCAGGTCAGGGATGGATGGATAGAAGGATAGACGGGGGGCGTGTTGGGGATGGATGGACGGATGTATGGATAGAAGGATAGACAGGGAGCGTGTTGGGGAGGAATGGATGGATAGAAGGATAGACAAGGGGGCAGGTCAGGGATGGATGGAGGGATGGATGGATAGAAGGATAGACAGGGGGGCAGGTCAGGGATGGATGGAGGGATGGATGGATAGAAGGATAGACAAGGGGGCAGGTCAGGGATGGATGGAGGGATGGATGGATAGAAGGATAGACGGGGGGCGTGTTGGGGAGGAATGGATGGATAGAAGGATAGACAAGGGGGCGTGTCGGGGATGGATGGACAGATGGATGGATAGAAGGATAGACGGGGAGTGTGTTGGGGAGGAATGGATGGATAGAAGGATAGACGGGGGGCATGTCAGGGATGGAAGGACGGATGTATGGATAGAAGGATAGACAGGGAGCGTGTTGGGGAGGAATGGATGGATAGAAGGATAGACAAGGGGGCAGGTCAGGGATGGATGGAGGGATGGATGGATAGAAGGATAGGACAAGGGGGCAGGTCAGGGATGGATGGAGGGATGGATAGAAGGATAGACAAGGGGGCAGGTCAGGGATGGAAGGATGGATGGATGGATAGAAGGATAGACAAGGGGGCAGGTCAGGGTTGAATGGACGGATGGATGGATAGAAGGATAGACAGGGAGCGTGTTGGGGAGGAATGGATGGATAGAAGGATAGATGGGGGCGTGTCGGGGATGGATGGAGGGATGGATGGATAGAAGGATAGACAAGGGGCAGGTCAGGGATGGATGGACAGATGGATGGATAGAAGGATAGATGGGGGCGTGTCGGGGATGGATGGAGGGATGGATGGATAGAAGGATAGACAAGGGAGCAGGTCAGGGATGGATGGACAGATGGATGGATAGAAGGGATAGACGGGGGGCATGTTGGAGATGGATGGACGGATGTATGGATAGAAGGATAGACAGGGAGCGTGTTTGGGGAGGAATGGATGGATAGAAGGATAGACAAGGGGGGCAGGTCAGGGATGGATGAACAGATGGATGGATAGAAGGATAGATGGGGGCGTATCGGGGATGGATGGAGGGATGGATGGATAGAAGGATAGACAAGGGGGCAGGTCAGGGATGGATGGACAGATGGATGGATAGAAGGATAGACGGGGGGCGTGTTGGGGATGGATGGACGGATGTATGGATAGAAGGATAGACAGGGAGCGTGTTGGGGAGGAATGGATGGATAGAAGGATAGACAAGGGGGCAGATCAGGGATGGATGGAGGGATGGATGGATAGAAGGATAGACAAGGGGGCAGGTCAGGGATGGATGAACAGATGGATGGATAGAAGGATAGACGGGGGGGGCGTGTCGGGGATGGATGGAGGGATGTATGGATAGAAGGATAGACAGGGAGCGTGTTGGGGAGGAATGGATGGATAGAAGGATAGACAGGGGGCAGGTCAGGGATGGATGGAGGGATGGATGGATAGAAGGATAGACAAGGGGGCAGGTCAGGGATGGATGGACAGATGGATGGATAGAAGGATAGACAGGGAGCGTGTTGGGGAGGAATGGATGGATAGAAGGATAGACAGGGGGGGCGTGTCGGGGATGGAAGGATACATCATCTCTCACTCTGGTCTTTCCCTCGCAGCTTGTGTGACCGGCTGTGATTTCGACACCTTGGATGACCTGTGTGGCTGGCAGAACACACCTGGGACGGGCGGCGCCCTCTGGGGGCAGTGGGTCGGGGCCGGGACCAAGCAGGGTCGGCCCCAGGACGATTTCTCAAAGCCTGGAAGTGAGTAGGCGACGATGCCCCAAGGTGCCGCGTTTCCCCACGGGACCCAAACACAGGCCCTGATGCCGCACGGGCTTTACAGATCCCCTGGCAAACCCAGGAGTCCAGGGTCCCTGTATCACCAGACACGCCCGCCCCAGAGGTGGCCACATCCCAGCGCTGGGCTAGGGGTCCCCGTGTAACCGGCTGCCCCGCCCCAGAGGTGGCCGCATCTCAGCACCGGGCGAGGGGTCCCCGTGTAACCCGGCCGCCCTGCCCCAGAGGTGGCCGCATCTCAGCGCCGGGTGAGGGGTCCCTGGGTAACCAGCCGCCCCGCCCCAGAGGTGGGCGCATCTCAGCACTGGGCGAGGGGTCCCCATGTCACCAGCCACTGCGCCCCAGAGGTGGCCACATCTCAGCGCCAGGTGAGGGGTCCCTGTGTAACCAGCCACCCCGCCCCAGAGGTGGGCGCATCTCAGCTCCGGGTGAAGGGTCCCTGGGTAACCGGCCGCCCCGCCCCAGAGGTGGGCGCATCTCCGCGCCCAGTGGTGACTGATTGACTCCTTGTCTTCTCCTCGCAGTCGGATACTACATGCTGATGGAGTTCCTGGAGTCGGAGGCCGGAGGCAGCGCCCTGCTTCGGAGCCCCCCTTACCCGTCCCTGGGGGGCTGCCTGGCCCTGAGTTTCTACTACATCGTCCATGGCAAATCTCCCTCCGCCACCCTCAATGTCTACGCTGCCCCCGCAGGCATGTCTGGGTCTAGCCAGGGCTCTGTCTGTCCCCGTCCTCCCCCGTTAGCCCCTGCTTCTATCCACGGTTCTTGGCCTGGGTCTCAAATATAGGGCTGGATTAAGCTCCACCCCTCAGGCCACAGCCCCGCCTCTCATGCCAACGCCCCGCCCCCAGGCTATGGCCCCATTCTCATTTGGATTTGCAGAGGTAGGAAGTGCCAGTACATTTCCTTTCTCAGTGAGGCAGTGGTGGCAGCGGTGGGATATTTTGGGGTTGAGCTGATCAGGGATGTCTCTGCTGGCAGGGAGGCCTCCTGCCACACAGACATCCCCCCGCTGGGGTGGGCTTTCCCTGTATAACTAGCAAGCCCACCCCAGAAGTGACCGCATCTGAGCCCTGGGCGAGGGGTCCCTGTATAACCAGCCGCCCCGCCCCAGAAGTGGTGCCGGGCGTGGGGTTTCCATATATAACCCATGTTTCTCTTTGCCTGTAGGGGTGACAGGAGCTGATCTGGGGACCCCACTTCTGAGCCTCCGGGGGGACCAGGGAGCTGACTGGCAGTGGGGACTGGTGAATTATACTGGGACCAGCGAGATTCAGGTAAAGGGGGGGCAGGGGGGAGGCCTGGGGGGAGGGACCTAGGGAGGGGAGTGTCCTCCACCTGACCCTGTGAGACTCACCTCCCGTATTTGCGTCTCCCCCACCCCCCAGTTTGTTTTCCAGGGCAGCTATGCCGAGAAGCCGGAGCCCGGGCTGGCGGTGGACAGCGTCCGGGTGTGGCCATGCGAAGGTAACAGCGCTCAGTCTCCACTGGGTGCAGCCCCGGGGGTGGGGAGCTGGGCGTGATGGGGGAGGGGTCCCGGCCGCTCTGCCCTGACAGGCTCCCCCCGCTTCCTGCCCCCTGTAGAGACCTTCACCCAGTGCGACTTCAACAACGCCAGCAACCCGCTGTGCGGCTGGGCCCAGCCCAACGACGATGCCGGCAACTGGATCCGCACCAACCAGCCCACGCCCACCGAGGAGACCGGGCCACCGGGGGACTATCCCCACGGCGGTAAGGAGATGTGGGGTTAAACCTGCCGCCCCCCCCCCCCCCCCGCCAGGCCTGCCACCCTGGCTCTCGGTCTGTCAATCCATCCATCCCCCCAACACCCTCTGTCCATCCATCCATCCATCTGTCCTTTCATCCATACATCCATCTCCAAACACAGATATCCATCCATCCATCCATCCATCCATCCATCCATCCCCAAACAAACCTATCCATCCATTCATCCATCCATCCATCCATCCATCCCCTTACACATCCATCCATCCATTCATCCAGCTATCCATCCATCCTCCTCCCCCATCCATCCATCCATCCATCCATCCATCCATCCATCCATCCATTCCCTTACACTTCCATCCATACATCTGTCCATCCTTCCCCTTACACATCCATCCATCCATCCATCCATCCCCTTACACATCCATCCATCCATCTGTCCATCCATCCCCTTACACATCCATCCATCCATCCATCCATCCATCCATCCATCCATCCATCTGTCCCCAAACACAGCTATCCATCCATCCCCTTACACATCCATCCATCCATCCATCCATCCCCTTACACATCCATCCATCCATCCATCCATCCATCCATCCCCTTACACATCCATCCATCCATCCCCTTACACATACGTCCATCCATCCCTTTACACATCCATCCATCCATCCATTCATCCATCCATCCCCATACACATCCATCCATCCATTCATCCATCTGTCCCCAAACACAGCTATCCATCCATCCATCCATCCATCCATCCATCCATCCATCCATCCATCCATCCATCCATCCCCTTACACATCTATCCATCCATGCCCAAACACAGGTATCCATCCATCCATCCATCCATCCATCCATCCATCCAACCCCAAACACAGCTGTCCATCCATCCATCCATCCAACCCCATACACAACTATCCATCCGTCCATCCCCAAACACAGCCATCCATCCATCCATCCATCCATCCATCCAACCACTTACACATCCATCCATCCACCCATCCACCTCCAAACACAGCTATCCATCCATTCATCCATCCGTCCACCCCCAAACCCAACTATCCATCCATCCATCCATCCATCCATCCCCTTCATGGAGCAGGTCCTCAAGGAATCAATTATGAAACACTTAGAGGAGAGGAAAGTGATCAGGAACAGTCAGCATGGATTCACCAAGGGCAGGTCGTGCCTGACTAACCTAATTGCCTTCTATGATGAGATAACTGGCTCTGTGGATGAGGGGAAAGCAGTGGATGTGTTATTCCTTGACTTTAGCAAAGCTTTTGATACGGTCTCCCACAATATTCTTGCCGCCAAGTTAAAGAAGTATGGGCTGGATGAATGGACTGTAAGGTGGATAGAAAGCTGGCTAGATCGTCGGGCTCAACGGGTAGTGATCAACGGCTCCATGTCTAGTTGGCAGCGGGTATCAAGTGGAGTGCCCCAAGGTTCGGTCCTCGGGCCGGTTTTGTTCAATGTCTTCATTAATGATCTGGAGGATGGCGTGGACTGCACTCTCAGCAAGTTTGCAGATGACACTAAACTGGGAGGAGTGGTAGATACGCTGGAGGGGAGGGACAGGATACAGAGGGACCTAGACAAATTAGAGGATTGGGCCAAAAAAAAACCTGATGAGGTTCAACAAGGACAAGTGCAGAGTCCTGCACTTAGGACGGAAGAATCCCATGCACTGCTACAGACGAGGGACCGAATGGCTAGGCAGCAGTTCTGCAGAAAAGGACCTAGGGGTCACAGTGGACGAGAAGCTGGATATGAGTCAACAGTGTGCTCTTGTTGCCAAGAAGGCTAACGGCATTTTGGGCTGTATAAGTAGGAGCATTGCCAGCAGATCGAGGGACGTGATCGTTCCCCTCTATTCGACATTGGTGAGGCCTCATCTGGAATACTGTGTCCAGTTTTGGGCCCCACACTACAAGAAAGATGTGGAAAAATTGGAAAGAGTCCAGCAGAGGGCAACAAAAATGATTAGGGGTCTGGAGCACATGACTTATGAGGAGAGGCTGAGGGAATTGGGATTGTTTAGTCTCCAGAAGAGAAGAGTGTGGGGGGGGATTTGATAGCAGCTTTCAAATACCTGAAGGGGGATCCAAAGAGGATGGAGCTCGGCTGTTCTCAGTGGTGGCAGATGACAGAACAAGGAGTAATGGTCTCAAGTTGCAGTGGGGGAGGTTTAGGTTGGATATTAGGAAACACTATTTCACTAGGAGGGTGGTGAAGCACTGGAATGGGTTCCCTAGGGAGGTGGTGGAATCTCCTTCCTTGGAGGTTTTTAAGGCCCGGCTTGACAAAGCCCTGGCTGGGATGATTTAGTTGGGGTTGGTCCTGCTTTGAGCAGGGGGTTGGACTAGATACCTCCTGAGGTCCCTTCCAACCCTGATCTTCTATGATTCTATTCTATGATTCTATGATTCCCAGGCCTGGTCCCCACTAAGCCCCCACTTCGGACTAAGGTACGCAATAACGTAGCTGAATTCGAAGTACCTTAGTCCGAACTTACCGCGGGTCCAGACGCGGCAGGGAGGCTCCCCTGTCGATGCCGCGTACTCCTCTCGGCGAGCTGGAGTACCGGCGTTGACGGCGAGCACTTCCGGGATCGATCCCAGAACATCGATTGCCTGCCGCTGGACCCTCCGGTAAGTGAAGACGTACCCTTACACAACAGGAACACAGTCCAAGACAGGTCTTGCAGGCACAGACAACAGGACCCCCCCCCCAGTTAGGTCCATCTTGGGGCACCACAGCCCCATTGGGGCGGTCAGAGCCCCATCTGGGCTCCCTCCATTACCAGACAGCTCCTGAAACTCTCAGTCCCTCCAGTGTCTCTCATCCAGCCTCCCCCGGCTCCTCCCCCAGCCTTTGTCCAGTTTCCTGGGCAGACGTGTCACCTGGCCCCAACCCCCTCCTGGGTTCTCACGTTACAGGCTCCGGGATCTTCCCTCAAGGCCAGTCTCCCATCCCCCAATGCAGATCGTCCTAGCCACACTCCCCACTCAGCATTCAAAGACCACATTAAAAAAAGTCCCAGTTCGTCACACCATCCATCCATCCCCATACACAGCTATCCATCCATCCATCCATCCCCATACACAGCTATCCGTCCATTCATCCATCCATCCATCCTCTTACACATCCATCTGTCCATCCATCCATCCATCCATCCATCCATCCATCCATCCCCAAACACAGCTATCTGTCCATCTGTCCATCCATCCATCCCCAAACACAGCTATCCATCCATCCATCCATCCATCCATCCATCCATCCATCCATCCATCCATCCATCCATCCAACCACTTACACGTCGATACATCCATCCATCCACCCATCCATCCCCATACACAGCTATCTGTCCATCCATTCGTCCATCCGTCCACCCCCAAACACAGCCATCCATCCATCCATCCATCCATCCATCCATCCATCCATCCATCCATCCATCCCCATACACAGCTATCCATCCATCCGTCCATCCATATATCCATCCCCAAACCCAACTATCCATCCATCCATCCATCCATCCATCCCCAAACACAACTATCCATCCATCCGTCCATCCATCCATCCCCTTACACATCCATCCATCCATCCCCAAACAAACCTATCCATCCATCCGTCCATCCATCCATCCCCTTACACATCCATCCATCCATCCCCAAACAAACCTATCCATCCATCCGTCCATCCATCCATTCATCCATCACCTTACACATCCATCCATCCATCCATCCATCCATCCATCCATCCATCCATCCATCCATTCCCTTACACTTCCATCCATCCATCCGTCCATCCTTCCCCTTACACATCCATCCATCCATCCATCCCCTTACACATCCATCCATCCATCCATCCATCTGTCCATCCATCCCCTTACACATCCGTTCATCCAACCCCTTACCCATCCGTCTGTCCATCCATCCATCCATCCATCTGTCCATCCATCCGTCCGTCCATCCATCCAACCCCTTACACATCCGTCCGTCCATCCATCCATCCATCCATCCATCCCCTTACACATCCATCCGTCCGTCCATCCATCCATCCCCTTACACATCCATCCATCCATCCGTCCGTCCATCCATCCATCCATCCCCTTACACATCCATCCATCCATCCGTCCGTCCATCCCCTTACACTTCCATCCATCCATCCATCCATCCATCCGTCCATCCATCCCCTTACACATCCATCCATCCATCCATCCATCCGTCAATCCATCCTCTTACAGATCCATCCATCCATCCATCCATCCAGCCGTCCGTCCATCCATCCCCTTACACATCCATCCATCCGTCCGTCCATCCATCCCCTTACACATCCATCCATCCATCCATCCATCCATCCATCCATCCATCCATCCATCCATCCATCCCCTTACACATCCATCCGTCCGTCCATCCATCCATCCCCTTACACATCCATCTATCCGTCCATCCATCCATCCATCCATCCATCCCCTTACACATCCATCCATCCATCCGTCCGTCCATCCCCTTACACTTCCATCCATCCATCCATCCATCCATCCATCCATCCATCCCCTTACACATCTATCCATCCATCCATCCATCCATCCATCCGTCAATCCATCCCCTTACTCATCCATCCATCCATCCGTCCGTCCGTCAATCCATCCTCTTACACATCTATCCATCCATCCGTCCATCCATCCATCCGTCCGTCCATCCATCCCCTTACACATCCATCCGTCCGTTCGTCCGTCCATCCATCCATCCGTCCGTCGATCCATCCATCCATGCCCTTACTCATCCATCCATCCATCCATCTGTCCGTCCATTCATCCATCCCCTTACACATCTATCCATCCATGCCCTTACTCATCCATCCATCCATCCATCCGTCCGTCCATCCATCCATCCGTCCGTCCGTCCATCCATCCCCAAACACATCCATCCACCAGTCCGTCCATCCGTCCGTCCATCCTTCCATCCATCCCCAAACACATCCATCCATCTGTCCGTCCATCCATCCCCTTACACATCCATCCATCCATCCGTCTGTCCATCCATCCCCTTACACATCCATCTATCCGTCCATCCGTCCATCCATCCACTTACACATCTATCCATCCTTCCATCCGTCCATCCATCCATCCCCTTACACATCCATCCATCCATCCATCCATCCATCCATCCATCCATCCCCTTACATATCCATCAATCCATCCGTCCATCCGTCCATCCATCCATCCCCTTACACATCCATCCATTCGTCCGTCCATCCATCCATGCCCTTACTCATCCATCCATCCATCCATCCGTCCATCCATTCATCCATCCCCTTACACATCCATCCATCCATCCGTCCGTCCATCCATCCATCCGTCTGTTCGTCCATCCATCCCCAAACACATCCATCCATCCGTCCATCCGTCCATCCATCCCCAAACACATCCATCCATCCGTCCATCCTTCCCCTTACACATCCATCCATCCATCCATCCCCTTACACATCCATCCATCCATCCATCCATCTGTCCATCCATCCCCTTACACATCCGTTCATCCAACCCCTTACCCATCCGTCCGTCCATCCATCCATCCATCCATCTGTCCATCCATCCATCCGTCCGTCCATCCATCCAACCCCTTACACATCCGTCCGTCCATCCATCCATCCATCCATCCATCCATCCCCTTACACATCCATCCGTCCGTCCATCCATCCATCCCCTTACACATCCATCCATCCGTCCGTCCATCCATCCATCCATCCCCTTACACATCCATCCATCCATCCGTCCGTCCATCCCCTTACACTTCCATCCATCCATCCATCCATCCGTCTATCCATCCCCTTACACATCCATCCATCCATCCATCCGTCAATCCATCCTCTTACAGATCCATCCATCCATCCATCCATCCAGCCGTCTGTCCATCCATCCCCTTACACATCCATCCATCCGTCCGTCCATCCATCCCCTTACACATCCATCCATCCATCCATCCATCCATCCATCCATCCATCCCCTTACACATCCATCCATCCATCCGTCCGTCCATCCCCTTATACTTCCATCCATCCATCCATCCATCCCCTTACACATCTATCCATCCATCCATCCATCCATCCGTCAATCCATCCCCTTACTCATCCATCCATCCATCCGTCCGTCCGTCAATGCATCCTCTTACACATCTATCCATCCATCCGTCCATCCATCCATCCGTCCGTCCATCCATCCCCTTACACATCCATCCGTCCGTTCGTCCGTCCATCCATCCATCCCCTTACACATTCATCCATCCGTCCGTCGATCCATCCATCCATGCCCTTACTCATTCATCCATCCATCCATCCGTCCGTCCATTCATCCATCCCCTTACACATCTATCCATCCATGCCCTTACTCATCCATCCATCCATCCATCCGTCCGTCCATCCATCCATCCGTCCGTCCGTCCATCCATCCCCAAACACATCCATCCACCCGTCCGTCCATCCGTCCATCCATCCCCAAACACATCCATCCATCTGTCCGTCCATCCATCCCCTTACACATCCATCCATCCATCCGTCTGTCCATCCATCCCCTTACACATCCATCTATCCGTCCATCCGTCCATCCATCCACTTACACATCTATCCATCCTTCCATCCGTCCATCCATCCATCCCCTTACACATCCATCCATCCATCCATCCATCCATCCATCCATCCCCTTACATATCCATCAATCCATCCGTCCATCCGTCCATCCATCCATCCCCTTACACATCCATCCATTCGTCCGTCCATCCATCCATGCCCTTACTCATCCATCCATCCATCCATCCGTCCATCCATTCATCCATCCCCTTACACATCCATCCATCCATCCGTCCGTCCATCCATCCATCCGTCTGTTCGTCCATCCATCCCCAAACACATCCATCCATCCGTCCGTCCATCCATCCATCCCCAAACACAGCCATCCATCCGTCCATCCATCCGCCTGTTCACTTTGTGACCCATAAGCTGAACTTACCCAAGTGGTTTGTATGGGTATTTCCTTGTTGTCTCCTGTTAACCGCCCCCGTCTCCCCCCTCACCTCCCCAGAGGGCTATTACATCTACGTCGAGGCTGGGAGCCTGTGGCCGGGCCAGTCCGTGCGTCTGGAGTCCCGGGATTTCTGCACCGCTGATGCCGTGTGCGTGGAGTTTTACTACTACATGGCCGGCATCGTGGAGACCGGAACCCAGCTCCGGGTGCTGGCCTGGGGGCCCTCTGGCCCTGGCCTCCCCCTCTGGACCCGCACCGGCCTCCAGAGCCCGGCCTGGCTGCTGGGCTCTGTCACCGTGCCCGCCGGCCGCCTGCAGCCCACCCGGGTGAGCGGGATTGTGGGGGCGGGGGGCTGGGCTGGGGTGAGGAGAGCTCCCTTCCTCCATTCTAGGGTGTCCCCCAATTCCTTAGCCCTCTGGGGCATTGCTGCTTCCACTTTGGTATCCCTGGAACTCCCTGCTGCAGGGTGGGAAAGGGCCGGGAGCCTGATCTTGGGGCAGGCGGGAGGCCAGGGTAGATGGGCCCAGGGGGACAGATCTCGGGGCAGGCGGAAGGCTGGGGTAGATGGGCCCCTGGGGAGAGGGAGCAGCTGGCTGGCCCCTGACTCCGCTCTGTTGACTTAGATCATCTTTGAAGTGGTGCGGGGCGACCTGCCGTACCTCGACGTGGCCCTGGACAATGTGTCGGTGCGGAGGGGACCCTGCCCAGGTGAGAGGTGCTGGGGGGGTTTCAGTCTGGGGGGGGGGGCTGTGTCCATGGGGATGGGCGGCTGGGCTGACAGGAGATAGGGGGAGAAATGCCGGGTTGTCGTGTGTGTCCGTGAGCATCCGTGCATGGGGCGTGTGCCAGGCGTGTGTAAGGCATGTGCATGGTGTGTGCACGGCATGTGCCAAGAGACCCATATCGGGGGGAACCCAGCACACGTGTCCCTCCCGCTCATGTGCGGCTCTGTTGTGTCCCCCACCCTAGGAGCCCCGGTTACCCCACCCACGCCAGCTCCCAGCCTCACAGCCCTCACCAGCCCTGGGGGCCCAGGCTCCTCCCCAGCAGGGACTGCCACCCCCAGCGGCACCACAGCGATGCGTCCCACGGCAACCACCACCGTAGGAACCGGCACCGCCCTCAGTGGCACCACGGCAACCAGCACCGTAGCAACCGGCTCCTCCCCCACTAGCACCACGGCAATCACCACCGTAGCAACTGGCACCGCCCCCACTGGCACCACGGCAACCACCACCGTAGCAACTGGCTCTACACCCACTGGGACCACAGCAACCACCACCGTAGCAACTGGCTCCACCCCCACTGGGACCACAGCAACCACCACCATAGCAACTGGCTCTACACCCACTGGGACCACAGCAACCACCACCATAGCAACTGGCTTTACACCCACTGGGACCACAGCAACCACCACCATAGCAACTGGCTCTACACCCACTGGGACCACGGCAACCACCACCGTAGCAACTGGCTCTACACCCACTGGGACCACGGCAACCACCACCGTAGCAACTGGCTCTACACCCACTGGGACCACGGCAACCACCACCGTAGCAACTGGCTCTACACCCACTGGGACCACGGCAACCACCACCGTAGCAACTGGCTCTACACCCACTGGGACCACGGCAACCACCACCGTAGCAACTGGCTCCGCCCCCACTGGCACCACGGCAACCACCACCATAGGAACCGGCTCCACCCCCACTGGCACCATGGCAACCACCACTATAGCAACCGGCTCCGCCCCCAGTGGGACCACGGCAACCAGTCCCATAGCAACCGGCACCTCCCCCACTGGCACCATGGCAACCACCACTATAGCAACCGGCTCCGCCCCCAGTGAAACCATGACAACCAGCCCCATAGCAACTGGCTCCTCCACCACTGGCACTACGACACCCAGCCCCATAGCAACCAGGACCGCCCCCAGTGGGACCACAGCAGCCACCACTGTAGCAACTGGCTCCACCCCCACTTCTGGGTCTCCAGCCCCCTCTGTGACCCCATCGACTTGGCCAGGTGCGTCGCCCCATGGAGGTGTAGGGTGGGTGGCCGGGCTCTTCCCCTCCCCCCATGTCCCCAAATCCCCTGGGTGGGGGCTCTGTGGGAACAGACCCCCTACTCCCCTGCCCCACATAGCCCCCCGGGGCCGGGCCCGTTGGGTGGTGGTTTGACCGGATGCTCCCCCCGCAGGCACCTCCGTCCCGTGCCCCCCAAATGCCCATTACGAGTCGTGTGGCGTGGCCTGCCCCCCGCGCTGTGACGACCCCCAGCTGAGCTGCGACCTGCCCTGCCAGCCGGGCTGCCAATGCGACCCCGGGCACCTGCTGAGCGGGGGGCACTGCGTCCCCCCCACGGACTGCGGCTGCTTCTACAACCACACCTACTACCAGGTCAGCCAGGACTCCTGGGTTCTCTCCCTGGCTCTGAGAGCGGAGTGGGGGCTGGTGGTTAGAGCAGGGGGGCTGGGAGCCCGGACTCCTGGGTTCTCTCACCCGTGTCCATTTGTCCCTAGCCCGGTGAGGTGATCTACGCCGATGGCTGCCAGGAGATCTGCCACTGTCTGTCTAACAACAACACCCGCTGCTCTGATGCCAGCTGCCGACCCAACCAGCACTGTGTCAGCCATGGGGATGGAGTACAGGGGTGCTTCCCAATAGGTGAGTTCTTGGGGGACCCCCGTAGTGGGAGGGTGGGGAGCCAGGACTCCTGGGTTCTCTCCCCGGCTCTGGGAGGGGAGTGGGGGCTGGTGGGTTAGAGCAAGGGGGGCTGGGAGCCAGGACTCCTGGGTTCTCTCCCCGGCTCTGGGAGGGGAGTGATGGCTGGTGGGTCAGAGCGGGGGTGCTGGGAGCCAGGACGCCTGGGTTCTCTCCCTGACTCTGGGAGGGGAGTGGGGGCTGGTGGGTTAGAGCAGAGGGGGCTGGGAGCCCGGACTCCTGGGTTTTCTCCCTGGCTCTGGGGGCTGGTGCTTAGCTCTGGCTACCCCCAGACTCCGCGACCTGCGTGGCATCGGGCGACCCCCACTACACCACCTTCGACAAGAGGAAGTTCGATTTCCAGGGCACCTGCACCTACGTCCTGGCCCAGCCCTGCAACGCCAGCCTGGCCCTGGCCCCCTTCGCCGTCCACGCTGCCAACGAGCACCGGCATGGGCAGAGCACTGTGTCCTACGTCCGGGCCGTGTTCCTGGAGTTGCCAGGAGCCTCCGTCGCTCTGCTCAAGAACCGCGTGGTGCAGGTACGGACCCAGGGTGGGGCTAGGGGGCGCTGTGGGGCAGGGAGCGGGGCGGGGGGCTCAGCAGGGGGCGCTCTCCCCTGGCAGGCAGGTCTGGCCCTAGGGCAGTGCTAGGGGGCGCTGTGCGGCAGGGAGCGGGGGCACTAGGGGGCGCTGTGCTGCGGGGAGCTGCCTCACCACAGAGGTGGCTGCATCCCAGCGCCAGGCGGGGGGGGGTCTCTGTGTAACCCCAGGTGGGGGGGTCCTGGCGTTTGCAGGTGAATGGCTCCCGGGTGACCCTCCCTGCAGTCCCCGCCCCCGGCGTGTCCGTCCGTCTGTCCGGGACGTTCGCCGAGGTCCGGACGGATTTTGGGCTGGTTGTCCGGTACGACGGGAACCATTACGCCGAAGTCCGGGTCAGCCAGCAGTGAGTATCGGGAGGGGGTGAAGCAGGGGGCGGGGGGTTTGGTGGGGGGTGAATTGGGGCTTATGGGGGTCAGGAGGGGGCTATGGAAGTTAGGGGTCACAGGGGGTCCTGGGAGGGGTTAGTGGGCTCAGAAGAAAGCCCAGAAGTGGGGTGTGGGGGCTGTTGGGGGGTGGAAGGAGGGGCTGGGGGTCAGCAGAGATTGGGGGGGTTATGGGGGAACTGGGCGGGCCATGGCTCTGGAGTGGAGGAGCGGGGAGTGGGGGGGTTATGGGGGAGGGGGTGTTGCATCTCTGTCCCCCTCTGATGCCCCTACCCCCCTAGGTATCGGGGTGCCCTGTGCGGTCTCTGCGGTGACTACAACGGGGACCCCGGCGACGACTTCCGGACCCCGGAGGGGGGTGCAGCCGGCTCGGCCGGGGACTTCGGGGACAGCTGGGGTGTCGGCAAGTGAGTGACACCCCCCAAACCTCCCACACACCCCTACTGTCCCCCCAAATCTCCCATGACTCCCACTGCCCCTCTACAGCCCCCCAAACCTCCCATGTCCCTACGGCTCCCCTATACCCCCCCAAACCACCCACATGCCCCCCTACTGTCCCCCAAACCTCCCATGTCCCTATGGCTTCCCTACACTCCCCGAAACCTCCCACACGCCCCCTACTGTCACCCCAAGTCTCCCATGCCCCCCACTGTCCCCCCTACAGCCCCCCAACCCCATGTACCTACAGCTCTCCTACACCCCCCAAACCTCCCACATACCCCCTACTGTCCCCCCAAATCTCCCATGCCCCCCACTGCCCCTCTACAGCCCCCCCCCAACTCCCCATGTCCCTACGGCTCCTCTACACAGCCCCAAACCACCCACTTGCCCCCTACTGTCCCCCCAAATCTCCCATGGCCCTCCACTTCCCCCCTACAGCCCCCCAAACCCTCCACACCCCACACACCCCCAGCCACCTTAACGCCCCCAATCCCCCTACACCTCCACCCCCTGCAAGAGAGCAACCCCCCCGCCCCAGCCCGCCTGAAGCCCCACCCCCCACAGACCCACGGCCCCCTGACCCCCAGGAGACTCCCCCAAACCACCTCCTGTCCCCCTCACCTCTCTGTTTCCCCCCCCAGCTGCACCTCGGCCGGCCCCCCCGTCACCCCTCAGTGCCCCGCGGACGCGCGGCTGGACTACGAGGGGCCCGGGGCCTGCGGGCTCCTGCTAGCCCCTGATGGGCCCTTCGCCCCCTGCCACGGCCAGCTGAGCCCCATGGTGAGTGGGGGGCCATGGGGGTGGGGGCTAGATGGGAGTCAGGGGGGCCATGGTGGGTGGGTTATGAGGGTGAGGGGGGCTGGGTGGGTATGGGGGGGTCTTGGGGAGGCTGGGTGGGAGTCAGAGGGACCATGGGGGGCTATGGGGGTGAGGGGGCTGGGTGAGGGTTGGAGGGGCCAAGGGGAGAGGCAGGGATCATGCGGGGTCATGGGGGTGGGGGCTGGGTGGGAGTCAGGGTGAGGGGGATGGGTGGGGATTGGGGGGGCATTGGGGTGGGGGTGGGGGCTAGGTGGGCCTCAGGACGGCCATGGGGGTCTATGGGGCTGAGGGGGCTGGGGGTTCACCGGGGGTTCAGGGCCCCCTGGGGGGGCTGACATGGGGGGTTCCCTGTCATGCCTCCACCACGCCCTGCCCCGGAGCACTGGGACCCGGGGGGATGTCCGTGGGGCCCCCCAATAACCCCCCTCCTCCCCTCCCAGACCTTCTTCCAGGACTGCGTGTTCGATCTCTGCGCGCTGGGGGGCGACCGGCGTCAGCTCTGCTCCGCCCTGGGCAGCTATGGGGCCCAGTGCCAGGCCCACAACGTCAGCCTGGGCCCCTGGCGCAACCAGACCCTCTGCCGTGAGTGGGGCTGGGGGGGCAGGGGTGGAGCGGGGGACTTGGCAGGGGGCACCGTGGGGCAGGGGGTGGGATGGGGGGCTCGGCAGGGGATGCCGGGGGGCAGGGGTGGGGCGGGGGACTTGGCAGGGGACGCCATGGGGCGGGGGCTCAGCAGGGGGTGCTGTACTGCAGAGGGTGGGACGGGGGCTTGGCAGGGGGCACCGTGGGGCAGGGGATGCTGTGATGCAGAGTGTGGGACGGGGGGCTCATCAGGGATGCCGTGGGGCAGGAGGTAGGGCGGGAGGCTCATCAGGGGGCGCTGTGCTGCAGAGGGTGGGACGGGGAGCTCGGCAGGGGTGCCGTGGGGGAGGAGGTGGGGTGGGAGGCTTGGCAGGGGGCACCGTGGGGCAGGGGGCTGGACAGGGGAGGGGCTGGGGCGGGGGTTTTTACTCCTCTCTTTCCCCCCTCCCCACAGCCATGCTCTGCCCCCCCAACAGCCATTACGACCCGTGCAGCCCCCCCTGCCTCGCCGCCTGCCCTGAGGCCGGGGTGAGGGGCTGCCAGGAGCCCTGCCTGGAGGGGTGCACGTGTGACCCCGGCTTCCTGCTCAGTGGGGGAGCCTGTGTCCCCCAGGGGGGCTGCGGCTGCAGCTACGCCGGGGGGTACTATGAGGTAAGGGGGGGCGCTTTGGTTTGGGGTGGGGAGGAACTCAGGGGTCACTGTGGGGTGGGGGGATTTCAGGGGGTCTCTCGGGAGTCGGGTGGATTTTGGGGGGTCTTCGGTTACTCACCCCTTCCCTCTCTCCCCTGCAGCTGGGCGAGGAGTTCTTTGGCCCGGGCTGTGGGTCGCGCTGCCGCTGTGAGGGGGGGAACCGGACCCACTGCCAGGCCTGGCAGTGCCGCCCCACGGAAACCTGCCGGCTCCACAATGGCCTGTACGGCTGCCACCCCACAGGTAACGCCCACCCCAGAGATCCCCCCTGCCCCACGGGGAATGCCAGCCCCATAGATCCCCCTGGACCCCGCCCCACAGCTAACGCTTGACCCATAGATTCCCTCTGCTCCACCAGTAATGCCCGCCCCATTGATCCCCCTGGCCCCCGCCCCACAGGTAATGCCTGCCCCATAGATCTCCCCCCTCCCCCACCCCACAGGTAATGCCCACCCCATTGATCCCCCTGGCCCCCGCCCCACAGGTAATGCCCACCCCATAGATCCCTCTGGCCCCCGCCCCACAGGTAATGCCTGCCCCACAGATCTCCCCAGCCCCCACACCACAGGTAACGCCTGCTGTGATGGGTTGGGTCACAGAACCCCCCTTGGGAACTGCCCCCGACGTGCTGAGATACCCTGAGCCCGTTTTCCTGCCAGCCTGGGTCTGCAGCACCCTGCCCGGTCTGAGCCAGACACGCCGGCCTGCTACAACCCAGCCCCAGCTCTGACCCACGTGCCCCCTGCCTCCAGCACCCAGACCCCCAGCTCCAATGGGGTCCAAACCCCAAAGCATCCCTTTGGCTCTGTATAAAGCTTACCCGGGGGAAACCCATAAATGGCCCGCCCCAGGAATTAATCACTCCCTGGGGTTATTCATAAGCAAAAGCGATTTTATTAAGTATAAAAAGGAGGATTTAAGTGGTGCCAAGTAACAGCCAGAGCGAAGTCAGTCACCCGGCAAAATGACACAAAACCACACACGGCGAAGGCTACGTCTACACTACCCACAGGTCACGCTCGAGCAATCAGGGAGCGATTCATGGCGTGTAGTGTAGCCTCCCCTGACTGCCCCGGACAGGTCCCCTGGGACCCCACCCCCATCTGCCCCCCCGTTCCCAGTCCCCTGACTGCCCCGCCCCTATCCACATCCCCCCCCGACAGGTCCCCCGGGACCCCACCCCCATCCACGCCCCCGCTCCCAGTCCCCTGACTGCCCCGCCCCATCCCCACCCCCACCCCTGACAGGTCCCCCGGGACCTCACCCCCATCCACGCCCCCGCTCCCAGTCCCCTGACTGCCCCGCCCCATCCACACCCCCACCCCCGACAGGTCCCCCGGGACCCCACCCCCATCCACCACCCCGTTCCCAGTCCCCTGACTGCCCCGCCCCATCCACACCCCCACCCCCGACAGGTCCCCCGGGACCCCACCCCCATCCACGCCCCCGCTCCCAGTCCCCTGACTGCCCCGCCCCATCCACACCCCCACCCCCGACAGGTCCCCCGGGACCCCACCCCCATCCGCCCCTCCGTTCCCAGTCCCCTGACTGCCCCGCCCCTATCCAGACACCCACTCCCAGTCCCCTGACTGCCCCGCCCCATCCCCACCCCCACCCCTGACAGGTCCCCCGGGACCTCACCCCCATCCACACACCCACTCCCAGTCCCCTGACTGCCCCGCCCCATCCACACCCCCACCCCCGAGAGGTCCCCCAGGACCCCACCCCCATCCGCCCCTCCATTCCCAGTTCCCTGACTGCCCCGCCCCATCCACACCCCCACCCCCAACAGGTCCCCCGGGACCTCACCCCCATCCACGCCTGCGCTCCCAGTCCCCTGACTGGCCCGCCCCATCCACACCCCCACCCCCGACAGGTCCCCTGGGACCCCACCCCATCCAACCCCCTCCGTTCCCAGTCCCACAGGTAACACCCGCCCCATAGATCTCCCCTTGCCCCTCCCCCACAGGTAATGCCCACCCCATAGATCCCCCAAGCCCCACAGATCTCCCCCCTGCCCCCACCCCACAGGTAACACCCACCCCATAGATCCCCCCTGCCCCACTGGTAACCCCACTTCCACTCCACCGATCACTCCCAGCCCCCCACATACCCACCGCTGTGTCCTGCTCCTCCACCCCCACCCGAACTATTTACCCTAAAACCAGAACTGGGCGGGGGGGGCTATGGTCAGAGCTGGGAGCAGAAGTGAAGATTGGGGGGGCGACCCCTGTTGGCCCCCCAGGTCCCCTGGGACCCCACCCCCACCAGCCCCCCCTTCCACCCACAACCAACCCCTCTGTTCGCTCCCCCTGCAGCCAGCGCCCCCTGCTACGTCTCCGGGGACCCCCACTACCAGACCTTCGACGGCCGACGGCTCGACTTCATGGGCACCTGCACCTACACCCTGGCCCGGCCCTGCGGCAACTACACAGGTACGGGCCCGGGCAGGCAGGGACCAGCCTCAAGGGAGCGCCTTGGCCGGCTCTGGGGGGGCAGGGGGCGGGTCTCCCCACCAACAGGTACATTAGCCAACCAGAGTTACCGGCAGGTTACCATCCATGGCCATAATCTCTGCTTGTGGCAGCGGTGGGATATGTGGACAATCTCCCAAAAGCCTGTTCAGGGGTCCCCCCGCTTGGCTCCGGGGGAGGGGGCTCCCCTTCGCATCTGCCCACCCCACCCCCACTCACCCCACTCTCCCCACAGGGCCCTGGTTCAGCGTCGAGGGGAAGAACGAGGAGCGGGGGCGCGGGGGCGTCTCCTACCTGCGCACGGTCTATGTCAGCCTGCCGGGGGCCAGCCTCACCCTGCTCAAGGGACAGCGCACCCTGGTGAGACCCCCCCGCCGGTCCCCCGGTCCCCTCCATCCATCCCTCCACCCACCCCCCAGTTATCCACCCGCCCTTCCTCCCTGCCCCCTGCCCCTCTATTCACCCACGCCCTACCCCCCACCCGCCTCCATCCCCCCAGCCCCCTGCCCCTCCATCCACCTACACCCCCTCTCTGCCCCCAGTCCCCCACCCGCCTCCATCCACCCACCCCCCAGTTATCCACCCGCCCTTCCTCCCTGCCCCCAGCCCCCTGCCCCTCTATTCACCCACGCCCTACCCCCCACCCACCTCCATCCCCCCAGCCCCCTGCCCCTCCATCCACCCACCCCCCAGTTATCCACGTGCCTTTCCTCCCTGTCTCCCCCCAGATCAACGGGACGCGGGTGACGCTGCCGGCCAGGCCCACCCGGGACTCGTCCGTGGCCCGCAGCGGCCAGTACGTGGCCGTGGAGACCTCGTTCGGTCTGGCCCTGCGCTGGGACGGGAACCACTACCTGGAGATCCGGGCCCCCAGGTGAGATCCGGCCTCCCCCAGCCCTACCGGTGCCCCTCACTCCTGACCCGCAGCCCCTGCCAGCCCAGCCCTGCCCCCCCAGCTCTGCCGGTGCCCCTCACTCCCGACCCGCAGCCCCTGCCAGCCCAGCTCTGCCCCCCCAGCCCTGCCGGTGCCTCTCACTCCCGACCCGCAGCCCTTGCCAGCCCAGCCCTGCCCCCCCCCAGCTCTGCCGGTGCCCCTCACTCCCGACCCGCAGCCCCTGCTAGCCCAGCCCTGCCCCCCCCAGCCCTGCTGGTGCCCCTCACTCCTGACCCACAGCCCCCCTCACTGCTGTCTCTCCCCCTCCCCAGCTCCTACTCCGGGCTGCTGTGTGGGCTCTGTGGGAACTACGACGGGGTGCCCGACAACGACAACCGGACGCCGGCCGGGTGGCCGGCTGCGGACGGGGCTGCACTGGGGAACAGCTGGCAAACCCCCAACGACGAGGACCCACAGTGAGTCCCAGCCCCCACCGCTGCCCCCTGCTGGGTGCTGGCCGGAGCGCAGGGCGGTGGGATGCCGGCAGAACTACCCGCCACTGCGGGAATTCGGTGCCTTAGGAGGAAGCCCCGGGGAGGCGGGGGGAGTGGCAGGGGGACAGCATGGCTGTTGGAGAGCCGGGGGGCGGGGGACTGGGGAATCCGGCCCTGCTGGGGGGGGGGCTGTGATAGATGCTGGGGTCTCACCCCCCCAGGTGCCGACCTGACGTCTCGGACAAGCCCGTCTGCACCCCGGGTGACGAAATAACGGCCAGCTGCGAACGGATCCGCGACCCCCAGGGGCCATTCAGGTAAGGGGGGCTCCGTGCTATGGAGGGGCACAAGGGGGCGCTGTGCTGCGGGGGTAATGGGGGGCGTTGTACTGCAGGGGAGCATGGTGCTGGGGGGGCTCCGTATTTCAGGGAGATGCTAGGGGGCGCTGTGCTGTAGGGGGGAGCTGGGGGACACAGTTGACTCTCTGCCCCCGCCCCACAGGGACTGTCACAAACTGGTCCCCCCCACCCCCTATTTCGAGAACTGCCTCTTCGACATGTGCCAGTACCAGGGGCTGCTGGAGACCCTCTGCGCCCAGCTCCAGGCCTACACAGCCGCCTGCCAGGCCGCCGGCGCCCCCGTGCACCCCTGGAGGGGCCCCCAGCTCTGCCGTGAGTAGCCAGAACCCAGGCATCCGGGCTGCCAGCCCCCACTCCTCTCCCAGAGCCGGGGAGAGAACCCAGGAGTCCTGGCTCCCAGCCGCCCCCTGCTCTAACCACCCAGCCCCCACTCCCCTCCCAGAGCCGGGGAGAGAACCCAGGAGTCCTGGCTCCCAGCCCCCCTGCTCTAACCCACCAGCCCCTGCTCCCCTCCCAGAGCCGGGGAGAGAACCCAGGAGTCCTGGCTCCCAGCCCCCCTGCTCTACCCACCAGCCCCCACTCCCCTCCCAGAGCCGGGGAGAGAACCCAGGAGTCCTGGCTCCCAGCCCCGCCCTGCTCTAACCACCCAGCCCCCACTCCCCTCCCAGAGCCGGGGAGAGAACCCAGGAGTCCTGGCTCCCAGCCCCCCCGCTCTAACCACTAGACCACACTCCCCCCCTCCAGAGCTGGGGAGAGAACCCAGGAGTCCTGGCTCCCAGTCCCCCATGCTCTAACCACCAGCCCCCACTCCCCTCCCAGAGCCGAGGATAGAACCCAGGCGTCCTAATCATGCAGCTCTCTCTGCCCCGCAGCTCTGGCGTGCCCAGCGAACAGCTCCTACACCCTGTGCGCCCAGCCGTGCCCCCCGACCTGCAGCCCGGCCTTCGCGCCCGTCGAATGCCCGGCCCAGCACTGCGTGGAGGGGTGCGAATGTCTCCTGGGCTTCGTGCTGAGCGGGCAGGAGTGCGTGGCAGCGAGCCAGTGCGGGTGCACAGGGCCCGATGGCGGGTACCACCCGGTGAGTGCCGGGGGGCTGGGAGCGGGTGGGAGGACGGGTGGAGCTGCGCCCCGTCGCCGGCCTCCCCGTGACTTTGGTCTCCTCCCAGCTCGGCGAGGTTTGGTACAACATGGACTGTAGCGAGAAATGCACCTGCCAGGGCCAAGACGACATCCGGTGCCAGGCGGCCCGGTGCCAGCCCCAGGAGCTCTGCCAGCAGCAGGACGGAGAGTATGGCTGTTACCCCACTGGTGAGAAATGCGCCCACCTCTGGGGTGGGGCGACCGGTTACACAGGGACCCCTCGCCCGGCGCTGAGATGCGCCCACCTCTGGGGCGGGGCGGCCGGTTACACAGGGACCCCTCGCCCGGCGCTGAGATGCGCCCACCTCTGGGGCGGGGCGGCCGGTTACCCAGGGACCCCTCGCCCGGCGCTGAGATGCGCCCACCTCTGGGGCGGGGCGGCCGGTTACACAGGGACCCCTCGCCCGGCGCTGAGATGCGCCCACCTCTGGGGCGGGGCGGCCGGTTACCCAGGGACCCCTCGCCCGGCGCTGAGATGCGCCCACCTCTGGGGCGGGGCGACCGGTTACACAGGGACCCCTCGCCCGGCGCTGAGATGCGCCCACCTCTGGGGCGGGGCAGCTGGTGTGACGATGGTGCCCATCTGAGGTCACTCAATCAGGCTGAACGGCAAACAGAACGGGGCAGACAAACCCCGAAAGCTGGTGGATCTTCCAATACTTAGATTTACCAACCAGCACAAAACAGCCTCTGTATTACCTCCCTGGTTACTCAGACGTCCCAACAACGCAGTTCCCTTAAAGTGCCCGGCCTCCAGCCTCCGTCCAGACACACGTCAGATATGATGCTAAATTCTGAAAATCTGATCTCATCATATACAAGAAAAGGGTCTTCCGATCCCAAAGGAGCAGCCACACCCCCAGATCCAATGATAACTTAGATCTTACCCCAAATCCACACTTAGAGCCAATAACTGTCAAGTAAACTCACATGTATTAAAAAAGAGAAGAGAGAGTTGGTTCAAAGATCCATCTCCAGACAGACGTGAATTCAGTTCTTGATGTCCAGATACCTAGCAGAGATGGTGAGTTTATAGTTGCCAAAAGTCCTTTTAGAAACAGTCCAGAGGTTACAGTCCAATGTCCCTGGGTCGGGTTGGGTCACAGAAACCCTCTTGGGAACTGCCCCCGACGTGCTGAGATACCTCTGAGCCCGTTTTCCTGCCAGCCTGGGTCTGCAGCACCCTGCCCGGTCTGAACCAGACACGCCGGCCTGCTCCAACCCAGCCCCAGCTCTGAACCATGCGCCCCACAAGCTGCAGGCTTAACTGGAAACAGCTTAAGAAATTCTCCTGTCTCCAGCACCCAGACACCCAGCTGTAGGGCAACCCGATAGCAACTGTGAAAAAACAGGACAGGGGGTGGGGGATAATAGGCGCCTATATAAGAAAATCTCCCCCAAAACGGGACTGTCCCTTTAAAAACAGGACATCTTGTCACCCTACCCAGCTCCCAGTGGGGTCCAAACCCAAATCAATCCGTTTGACTCCGTATAAACCTTATACAGGGGAAACTCACAAATTGTCCGCCCTCTATAACACTGATTGAGAGAGATGCCCAGCTGTTTGTCGTCCCCCCCCCAGGTATTAATACATACTCTGGGTTCATGAATAAGTAAAAAGTGATTTTATTAAATACAAAAAGGAGGATTTAAGTGGTTTCAAGTAACAACAGACAGAACAAAGTATCTATCCATCCCCATCCACCCTATCAATCTATCTATCTATCTATCTACCTATCTATCTATCTATCCCCATCCACCCCCTCTATCTATCTATCTATCTATCCCCATCCACCCCCTCTATCTATCTATCTATCTATCTGTCCCCATCCACCCCCTCTATCTATCTATCTATCTATCTATCCCCATCCACCCTATCTATCTATCTATCTATCTATCTATCTACCTATCTATCTCCACACACCCTCCCTCCCTCTCTCTCTCCCCATCCATCCCCGTTATCTATCTATCTATCTATCTATCTATCTATCTATCTATCTATCTATCTATCTATCTATCCCCACACACCCTCCCTCTCGCTCTCTCTCCCCATCCATCCCCGTTATCTATCTATCTATCTATCTATCTATCTATCTATCTATCTATCTATCCCCATCCACCCCCTCTATCTATCTATCTATCTATCTATCTATCTATCTATCTATCTATCTATCTATCTATCTATCCCCATCCACCCCATCTATCTATCTATCTATCTATCTATCTATCTATCTATCTATCTATCTATCTATCTATCTATCTATCTATCCCCATCCACCGCCTCTATCTCTCTGCATCCACCGCCTCTATCTATCTATCCCCATCCATCCCCTCTATCTATCTATCCCCATCCACACCTTCTATCTATCTATCTATCTATCTATCTATCTATCTATCTATCTATCTATCCCCGTCCACCCCCTCTATCTATCTATCTATCTATCTATCTATCTATCTATCTATCTATCTATCTATCTATCTATCTATCTATCTAAGTCACCAAGAAAAATAAAACAAAAGACACAAGTCTAAGTCTAATTCATTAAGAAACCGATTACAGGTAAATCTCACCCTCAGAGATGTTCCAATCAGCTTCTTTCACAGACTAGACTCCATCCTAGTCTGGGCCCATCCTTTCCCCGGTACCGTCCTTGTTCCAGCTCAGGTGGTAACTTGGGGATTTCTCATGACTGCAGCCCCGTTTTGTCCTTCTCCACCCCCTTTTATAGCTTTGGCCCAAAGCGGGAATCCTTTGTCCCTCTCTGGGTCCCCACCCCTCCTTCTCAATGGAAAAGCCCCAGGTGGATTCCAGCACCAGGTGACATGGTCACATGTCCTGTGAGACCCCCCCCACCCCAGTCTCCATTCTTCCCAGCCTGACCCACAGGAAGGTTTGCGAGTAAACAGAGCCATTTACAACCGATTGTCCTGGTCCATGGGAGCCATCAAGATCCCAAGCCACCATTAATGGCCCACACTTTGCATAGTTACAATAGGGCCCCAGAGTTATATTTCATATTCCTAGTTTCAGATACAAGATGTGTTTGCTTCCATCACAAGCCCGGAGCAAATCTCTCCCCTTCTGTCTCGAACGACGCCGGCTGCATTTCCAAGCTCTGTCCATTTACAGATCTTCCTAACGTGTCTTTACAGTGCGGCCATGGGTCATGTCAGGCTGGGAGTTAATTAACGTCTTCCGGCCCTGTGTCACCTTTCAATAGATGTTAGATTACACTCATAACATCACAGCCGGTTACCCAGGGACCCCTTCCCCGGCGCTGAGATGCAGCCACCTCTGGGGCGGGGCGGCCGGTTACCCAGGGACCCCTCGCCCGGCGCTGAGATGCAGCCACCTCTGGGGCGGGACGGCCGGTTACACGGGGACCCCTCACCCGGTGCTGAGATGCAGCCATCTCTGGGGTGGGGAGGCCAGTTACCCAGGGACCCCTCGCCCAGCGCTGAGATGCAGCCACCTCTGGGGCGGGGCGGCTGGTTACCCAGGGACCCCTCGCCCGGCGCTGGGATGCGGCCATCTCTGGGGCGGGAGCTGCGGCGGCTGCATGTAACGGCTTGTTCCCGCAGGCTCGGGGGTCTGTGTGGCGGCGGGGGACCCTCACTACACCACCTTCGATGGGCGGCTCTTCCACTTCATGGGCACCTGCAGCTACACCCTGACCCAGACCTGCAACGCCAGCGCTGGGCTCCCTGGCTTCTCCGTGGAGGCCACCAATGAGCACCGGGGGGCCAGCACCCAGGTCTCCTACGTCCGTGCCGTGGCTGTGGAGGTGTTCGGCCACCGGGTGGCGCTGCTCAAGGGGCGCCGAGTGACGGTGAGAAGACACCCCCCCGTCCCGCCCCCCATCCCCCTCCTCCCCCAGCTCTGCCGGTGCCCCTCACTGTTGTACTTAAAGTACTGCACAGGATTTTTTTAGGGGGAATAAGACAAAACGCCACATTTATTAGCAATACGTGTATTCATTAACACTGTATTATATGCATATAATATATTACACTTACACTCACACACACACACACAAACACACTCCGTCTTGTTGTTACCAATTAGTTGCTCCCCTTAACTTCACTGGCCAGGTGAGTTAGATGGGGGAGGGGGTGGAGCCGGGCTTCTGCCGATCCGGATCGATGCTCCCATGTTGACAAGACGAGACCCGGGGTCCTGTGCAAGACACCTCACTTTTATAGCAGCTTTCCTCTTATGCAAATCTAGACCAGATTCAAACTCTGTGTCTGTGTCCATTGGTCCTTTGTGCTGCTTTCTTTTGAGTGTTGTCCCAATGCTGCAAAGAGGGTGTTTCCAAAAGAAGGAGCTTGCTTCTAACCCCCGAGGCCCTCGGTATGTCTGCTTGTCTTTAATGAGCCCACTTGACACGTTTTATTGTCCTTGGGTCTGGCTCCCAGCCCCTCTCCAACAGTTGAGGCTGTCTGGAGGTGCTGCCTTCCATGCCTTGCTCATCCACACCTCATTCATTCAACAGGGCAATTGATTAAGAGGCGGGGGCGGGGAGAGCTCTTGTTCTACTCCCAGCAAAAAGAATTTTTTCTTCTATCTTATTCTATCCTGAGGGGCTATAATATTCTACCAAGGGCAATGCAAAGTTTCTAAATGAGGCTTTGATACAAAGTCCCATGAAAACAGGTCACACGTGGGTAGACCCACCACAAGGTTATATGAAGAGGCACAATGTAAAGTCATATGAAAATTATCAGAGATTTATCTACATCACTCCCACCCTGGCCCCCCTCTCTCTCCCCACAGGTGGACGGGCAGCGGGTGACCCTGCCGGTGGGCCTGGCCGGGGGCTGGCTCGGGGTGCGGGTCAGCGGTGGGTACGCTCTGCTGCAGACGGACTTCGGGCTGCGGGTTCGGTATGACGGGAACCAGCGGGTCGAGGTTCTGGTGCCATCGTCCTATGCCGGGCGGCTCTGCGGGCTCTGCGGTGAGTGCTGCCCGGACGCCAGGGTCCCCTGGTGCCCCTGTCCCGCTCGGACACCTGGGTCCCCTGGTGCCCGGATGCCTGGGTCCTCTGTCCCTGCACACCTGGGTCCCCTGGTGCCCCCTGTTCCGCTCGGATGCCTGGGTCCCCTAGTGCCCCCTGTCCCGCTCAGACGCCTGGGTCCCCTAGTGCCCCCTGTCCCGCTCAGACGCCCGAGTCCCCTGGTCCCTGCACACCTGGGTCCCCTGGTGTTCGGACCCCTTGGTCCCCTGGTGACCCCTGTTCTGCTCGTACACCTGGGTCCCCTGGTGCCCGGATGCCTGGGTCCCCTGGTGCCCCTCCATCACACCCGGACACCTGGGTCCCATCCCAGCCTCACTCCTCCGTCCCACCTCCCCTTGCAGGGAACTACAACGGGCAAAGCTCTGACGACAACCTCATGCCCAATGGCACCTCAGCCGGCACCGATGCCGACCGCCTGGGCGGGAGCTGGGCAGTGCCGGGCGCCAGCAGCCCGGGGTGAGTGGGGTAGCACCAGGGGTGGGGGGCAGGACTCCTGGGTTCTCTCCCCAGCTCCGGGAGGGGAGTGGGGGCTGGTGGGTTAGAGCAGGGGTGGCTGGGAACCAGAACTTCTGGGTTCTCTCCCCAGCTCCGGGAGGAGAGTGGGGGCTGGTGGGTTAGAGCAGGGGGGGCTGGGAGCCAGGACTCCTGGGTTCTCTCCCTGGTTCTGGGAGGGGAGTGGGGGCTGGTGGGTTAGAGCCGGGGGGGCTGGGAGCCAGGACTCCTGGGTTCTCTCCGCAGCCCAGAGGGGGTGTCTCTGTGGCGAGGTGACCCTGAGGGGGAGGGTGTTCGCCTGGCACTGACTTTCCTCTCCTGCCCCAGCTGCACCAACTCTGGGGACCCGGGCGTATGTGACCCAGAGATCAACCTGGAAGCTCAGAAGCCGACCAGCTGTGGAGCCCTGACCAACCCCCAGGGTGAGACTCCAGGGAGGGCTGGGAACCCGGACTCCTGGGTTCTCTCCCCGGCTCTGGGACATGGTGGCTGAGGGGTGCTGTTCCCTTGCTCACAAGCCGTCTGTCTCTCTCCTTCCCAGGCCCCTTTGCCCCCTGCCATGGGGCTGTGCCCCCCGTGGATTCCTTCAAGAGCTGCCTCTACGATCTGTGCGGCACCGGGGGCGAGACGACCTCCCTCTGCTACGCCCTGCAGTCCTACGCTGACCGCTGCGCCCAGGCCGGGGTCCCCATCGCCTGGAGGAACAGCAGCCTGTGCCGTAAGCACCGCCCGGACGCCTGGGTTCTCTCCCCGGCTCCGGGAGGGGAGCGGGAGCTGGTGGTTAGAGCCGGGGGGCTGGGAGCCAGGACTCCTGGGTTCTCTCCCTGGCTCTGGGAGGGGAGTGGGGGCTGGTGGTTAGAGCCGGGCTGCTGGGAGCCAGGACTCCTGGGTTCTCTCCCCGGCTCTGGGAGGGGAGTGGGGGCTGGTGGTTAGAGCCGGGCTGCTGGGAGCCAGGACTCCTGGGTTCTCTCCCCGGCTCTGGGAGGGGAGTGGGGGCTGGTGGTTAGAGCCGGGCTGCTGGGAGCCAGGACTCCTGGGTTCTCTCCCCGGCTCTGGGAGGGGAGTGGGGGCTGGTGGTTAGAGCCGGGCTGCTGGGAGCCAGGACTCCTGGGTTCTCTCCCCGGCTCTGGGAGGGGAGTGGGGGCTGGTGGTTAGAGCCAGGCTGCTGGGAGCCAGAACTCCTGGGTTCTCTCCCTGGCTCTGGGAGGGGAGTGGGGGCTGGTGGTTAGAGCAGGGGGGGCTGGGAGCCAGGACTCCTGGGTTCTATTTCCAGAATAAAAACTAAGGAAATTCCCAGACCAAAAACTTTGTGGGAAAGTCCTGGCTATATCCAAGGGCACATGGGGGGTCCCTGGGTAACCAGCTGCCCCGCCCCAGAGGTGGCTGCATCTCAGCGCCAGGCGAGGGGTCCATGTCTCAGCCCCGTGTCTCTTCTCCCCCACAGCCTTTATCTGCCCCCCCGGCAGCACCTACACCCCCTGTGCCAGTCCCTGCCCATCCAGCTGCACCGACCCGGGGGCGCCCAACAGCTGCCCCTCCCTGCCCTGCGTGGAAGCCTGCGCCTGCAACGACGGCTACGTTCTCAGCGGGGAGACGTGCGTCCCCCTGAGCCAGTGCGGCTGCAACGACGTGGACGGGCGGTACCACCCGGTGAGGGGCGGGGGGAGTGGTTAGAGCAGGGGGGGCTGGGAGCCAGGACTCCTGGGTTCTCTCCCAGCTTCTCACTGGGGTCCCCGCTCCCCCAGGTGGGCGAGAGCTGGATGGCGACCGAGAACTGCACCGAGCGCTGCACCTGCACCAGCGCCAACAACATCAGCTGTGAGCCGTGGAGCTGCAGCCCCGTGCAGGAGTGTCGGCTGGAGGACGGACTGCTGGGCTGCCAGGACACAGGTAGGTGCCACCCCAGAGGTGGCTGCATCTCAGCGCTGGGTCCCTGAGTAACCAGCTGCCCCGCCCCAGAGCTGGGCGCATTCGGCCTGCCTGTCTCACCCCCGGCTCTTGTCTCCCCCAGGGGTGGCCTCCTGCCACGTGGCTGGGGACCCTCACTACTTCACCTTTGATGGGACCATGGTGACCTTCCTGGGCACCTGCACCTACACCCTGGTGACCCTGTGCCGCGGGGACAGGCGCCTGGAGCCTTTCAACGTCACGGGCAAGAACGAGGAGCGGGGCCGGCCCGAGGCCTCCTACCTGCGCCTGGTGCACGTGGAGATCGGCGGCGCCCGCTTCACGCTCATGAAGAACCGCCGGGTGCTGGTGAGACGCGGGCGGGGAGTTAGGAAATGGGGGTGCAGGGATGGGGAGCTGAAGGGGGAGGAGAAGAGGGCTGGTGGGTGAGGAGTCCCTGTGTCACCAGCTACCCCGCCCCAGAGGTGGCTGCATCTCAGCGGCGGGTGAGGGGTCCCTGGGTAACCAGCCGCCCCACCCCAGAGGTGGGCGCGTCTCAGCGCCGGGTGAGGGGTCCCTGGGTAACCAGCCGCCCCACCCCAGAAGTGGCCGCGTCTCAGCGCCGGGTGAGGGGTCCCTGGGTAATCAGCCGCCCCGCCCCAGAGGTGGGCGCGTCTCAGCGCTGGGTGAGGGGTCCCTGGGTAACCAGCCGCCCCGCCCCAGAGGTGGGCGCATCTCGGTTGCATTGGGGAGGGGAAGAGAGGGGCTATTTCAGGGGGAGGGGCTCCCATGACCCTGGCTGTCCCGCAGGTGGATGGGGAGCGGGTCCGCACCCCAGTGCTGGGCCGTGTTCCCGGCGTCTCCGTCAGCACCAGCGGTGTCTACACAGAGCTGCGGAGCCGGGCTGGGCTGCTCGTCCGGTTCGATGGGAACCAGCACCTGGAAATCCAGCTCTCCGGCGTCTACTTCGGCCAGGTAAGCCTGGCCACGCCCCCTGTGGGCGGGACCCCTGCCTGGTGATACCCCCAGGGCCCTGACAACGCCCTCATGTCCTGGCTCCGCCCTATAGGCCAGACCCCGCCCCCATAGACCTGGCCCTGCCCCCATGGGCTAGGGCTGCCTGGTCCTGTCCCCGTGGGCCTAACTTCTGCCTGGCCCCGCCCTCATGGCCTGGCCCCGCCCCCCAGGGCCCTGGCCCCGCCCACGTGGACCAGGTCCCTCCATGGCCCTGCCCCCCAGGGCCCGGGCCCCAGCCTGGCCACGCCCTCACGTCCTAGCCCCACGCTGTGGGTCAGAGCCCTTGCCCCTTTCCTGGTCCCCTTCCCCCCATGACCCATAACCCGTTGGGGGTGGGGCTGACTCTTGACCCCCCCCCGGTGACTCTGCCCCCTGACCTCTGCCCCTCCCCCCCCAGGTCTGCGGCATGTGTGGGAACTACAACAACCAGAGCCAGGACGACCTGGCCCTGCCCAGCGGGCGCCCGGCCGCCAACGCCACCGACTTCGGCAACAGCTGGCGGGCGCCCGGCGACCCCGACCCGGGGTGAGGGGGGCCACTGATGGGGGGACCCTGGGCTGGGCCATTGAGTGTGGGAGGTGGAGTCTGGGCTGGACCATTCACTGCAGGGGGGCCCTGGGCTAGACTATTGACCATGGTGGGGGCTGGGCTGGACCATTGACTGCGGTGGGGGGCTGGGCTGGACCATTGACCACGGGGGGCGGGATGGGCTGGACCATTGACTGCGAGGGGCGTGGGAGACGTGGGCTGGATCATTGACAACAGGCGGGGGAGCCCTGGGGTGGACCATTGACTGGCATCTGGGAGGGGGTGTGGGCCAGACCATTGACCATGCCAGGGGAGGTATCTACACCAAACCATTGACTGGTGGTGTTGGGAGCCTGGGTTGGACCATTCACTGGTGTGGGGTGATGGACTAGACCATTGACTGGGGGTGGATGGGCTGGACCATTGATTGCAAGGGGGGCCTGAGTTGAGCCACTGACTGGTGTTGGGGAGGAGGCCTGGACCAGACCATAGACCATGGTATGGGGGGGGAAGTACCCGCCCCAAACCATTAATTGTTGGCGGGGAGCGGGACCTGGGTGGACCATTCACTGGTGTGGGGGGATGGTGGATTACACCATTGACTGAGGATGGATGGGCTGGACCATTGACTGCAGGGGGGGAGCCTGGGCTGGGCCATTGAAGGGGGATGGGGTGCAGGGGCCTGGGTTGGACCATGGGGGAGAGGTACCTGCATCAATCATTGACTGGTGGCGGGGGCCTGGGTTGGACCATTCACTGATGTGGGGGGGATGGACTAGACCATTGACCAGTATAGATCATTCACTATGGCAGGGGCTGTGCTGGACTAGACCATTGACCGGGAGGGGGGATGGGTTAGACCATTGTCTGGGCGGGGGAGAGGTTTAAACCATTCCCTGGGTGTGGGGCTGGAGCCTGGTTTAAACCATTCACTGGGGAGGGGGAGTGATTGCTTTGCTCCCCATCCCCACTCACCCACGTTGTCCCCGCTGCCAGCTGCCAGCCGGACAACCGCGAGGACCTGGACCCCCGCTGCAGCCCGCAGGAGAAGGAGCAGTTCGGTGCCCTGTGCCAGGAGATCCTCTCGCCCAAATACCAGGCCTGCCATGGGCTCCTGGATCCCCAGCCCTTCGTCCAGAGCTGCCTCTTCGACATGTGCGAATACCAGGGCATGGCCTCCACCCTCTGCGACATCGTCCAGGCCTACGCCGAAGCCTGCAAGAGCCAGGGCGTGGCCGGCCTCTCCTGGAGAAACAGCACCTTCTGCCGTAAGAGCCGCGCGGCTCCCTGCAGGGTGTCCAGCTTGGCGGCTTCGCAGAGCTTTTGGCTGGGGACTTGCCTTAGTTTGCAGCTGGATTCACCAAGTTTTTTGCTTGGGAATTTCCTTAGTTTTCTTTAGCTAGATTCACTATTATCTGCTAAGTTCCTTAGTGTTTTAGACTTCCTCCACTTTTCCTGCTTAACTTCCTCCGTCTTTTCGCCAAATTCACAACGTCGGGTTTTGGTTTGGTTGTTCATTTTCGCCCTTAAAAATCACCCTCCGTTTTTGCTAGTTTTTTGGTCTGGGAATGTCCTTTCTTTTTTGGCCAGCCTCCACTCATTCTGTGCTCCGGGAACTTCCGTCGTGTTTCAGCCAGTTCCGCAAAGATTTTAGCCACATTCACAAAGGCCTTTGTTTGGCTGGTGAATTCGTAGCCAATTCCGCTGGGAATTTCGTTTATTTTAAATTAGATCCTGCAGTGGCGCAACAGGTTTTGTCTGGAAACGTCCTTCGCTCTTTCAGATTAAGCCAGAAACACGTCTAGATGCCTGGGATTTTCCTTCGTGTAACCAGGACAACAAAGGGTTTTGGCCAGGAATTTCCTTCGTTTTTCCATAGAAATGTCTATAGTTTAACCAGCATCACAAAGTTTTTGAGGGGCTGAGAATTGCCTTATTTTTTCCATAGTTTAACTAGTGTCAAACTGAGGTTTTCTGACCAGGACTTTCTGTAGTTTTCTCCATAGAAATGTCTATAATTTAACTAGCCGCACAAAGCTTTTTGGGGCTGAGAATTGCCTTATTTTTTTCCATAGTTTAACCAGTGTCACAAAGTTTTTTGGGGCTGGAAATTGCCTTATTTTTTTCCATAGTTTCACTAGCATTGAACCGAGGTTTTCTGACCAGGAATTTCCTTATTTTTTTCCATAGAACTATCTATAGTTTAACAAGCGTAACAAAGTTTTTGGGCCGTGAATTGCCTTAAAAATTCCCCTACTTTAATCTTTTTAAAAAAAACTATGGAAATTCCCAGGTGAAAAAACAACTTTGTTAGGGTTACCATATTTTGTGCCTCCAAAAGGAGGACACTCCACGGGGCCCCGCCCCCGCCCCCAGCCCCGCCCACGCCCCCTCCCCAACTCCGCTCCCTCCCCAAAGTCTCCGCCCCCTCCCCTGCTTCCCACGAACATTTGATTCGCGGGAAGCCTGAAGCAGGTAAGGGGGAGTGTGGGGGGAGGAGGCGCGGCCCAGGCTGGCCCCCCCGGCGGCACCAGCCTGGGTCGGCTCGGGCCCTGGGGTGCCGGCCCCGGCCCCCGGCCGACCAGCCCCGGCCCGCCCAGCACTGCCGGCCCCCGGCGGCCCGGCGCACCCCCCCGGCTCCCGGCCCCGCGACCCCGGCTCCCCGGCCCCGCAACCCCGGACCGGCTCCCCGGCCCCGCGGGGCCCGGCCTCCCGGCCCTGCGGGCCCGGACCGGCCCCCCGGCTCCCGGACCGGCTCCCGGACCGGCACCATGCCCCCGGCCCCGCGACCCCGGCCCTGCACCGCCGACCCCAGCCAAAGAGGCCCCGGCCGAGCACCACCGAGCCCTCCCTCCCTCCCTCCCTCCCGATTTTCCCGGACATGCCTGGCTTTTGGGGATTTCCCCCCGGACGGGGATTTGAGCCCCCAAAAGCCGGACATGTCCGGGAAAATCCGGACGTGTGGTAACCCTACCTTTGTGAAAGGAAACCCCCAAGTCCGACTTTCTTGTCTCTCTCCCTCTCCCCCCCTCCAGCCCTGCCGTGCCCCCCGCACAGCCACTACACCGAGTGCGCCTCGCCCTGCCCGGCCACCTGCTCTGACCTCTACGCCCCGGCCAGCTGCCCGAGCCCCGCGGCCTGCGTGGAAGGCTGCGCCTGCGACCGCACCTACGTGCTAAGCGACGAGACCTGCGTGGCCGTGGGGTAGTGTGGTTGCCTGGATGACCAGCAGGGTTACCATAGCGTGAGTGTGGTGCCAGGCGGGGGGGGGGGGGAGCGGGAGGCAGGATCTGACCCTGCGGTCTCTGCTATTCCAGTCGGGGGACACTTGGTGAGCAGCGACTGCAGTGAACGCTGTGCCTGCCTGGCGAATGGTAGCGCCCCCTGCCAGCCATTCCAGTGCCCGGCGGGGTCCCACTGCGCCCTCAGCAGCGCCGGGGTGCACTACTGCAAACCCACCGGTGAGTGACGGGCAGGGGGGCGGGGTAGGGAGCGCAGCCTGGGGGGGATCTGGGGAGATCCGGGAGTGGGGAGGAGGGGGGGAGCGCAGCATGGGGGGGTCTGGGGAGATCCGGGAGTGGGGAGGAGGGGGGGAGCGCAGCCTGGGGGGGATTTGGGGAGATCCGGGAGTGGGGAGGAGGGGGGGAGCGCAGTCTGGGGGGGATCTGGGGAGATCCGGGAGTGGGGAGGAGGGGGGGAGCTCAGCCTGGGGGGGATTTGGGGAGATGCGGGAGTGGGGAGGAGGGGGGGAGCTCAGCCTGGGGGGGATTTGGGGAGATGCGGGGAGTGGGGAGGAGGGGGGGAGCTCAGCCTGGGGGGGATTTGGGGAGATGCGGGCAGTGGGGAGGAGGGGGGGGGAGCGCAGCCTGGGGGGGATTTGGGGAGATGCGGGAGTGGGGAGGAGGGGGGGAGCTCAGCCTGGGGGGGATTTGGGAGATGCGGGAGTGGGGAGGAGGGGGGGAGCTCAGCCTGGGGGGGGATTTGGGGAGATGCGGGCAGTTGGGGGAGGAGGGGGGGAGCGCAGCCCTGGGGGGGATCTGGGGAGATCCGGGAGTGGGGAGGAGGGGGGGGAGCGCAGTCTGGGGGGGGATCTGGGGAGATC